>NW_010133286.1:0-1201 GCF_000699245.1 Pterocles gutturalis | reverse complement strand
CTATAGGGGATCTATAGGGGCTCTATAGGAGGGCTGTAGGGGTCTATAGGAGATCTATAAGTCTCTATAGAGTATCCATGGGGATCTATAGGTCACTGTAGGTATCTATAGGGGTCTATACGGGATCTATAGGGGCCTATAGGGGATCTATAGGTGTCTATAGGGGCTCTATGGGGGGGCTATAGGGGTCTATAGGGGATCTATAAGGGTCTATAGGGATCTATAGGGGAGTCTATAGGAGGCTAGAGGGGTCTGTAGGTGTCTATGGGGGTCAATGGGGGTCTATAGGTGTCTGTAAGTGTCTATAGAGTATCTATGGGGATCTATAGGTTACTATAGGGATCTATAGGGGTCTACAGAGATTTATAGGGGTCTATAGGGGATGTATAGGTGTTTATAGGGATCTAAAGGGTATCTGTAGGGGCCTATAGGGATCTATAGGTGTCTACAGAGCTTTATAGGGGTCTGTACGGATCTATAGGTCACTATAGGTGTCTCTAGGGGATCTATAGGTGTCTATAGGGATCATTAGGTTACTACAGGTGTCTATAGGGATCTATAGGGTATCCATAGGGGTCTATAGGTGATATAGAGGGGTCTATAGGTGCCTATAGAGGATCCATAGGGTATCTATAGGTGATCTATAGGGTGTCTGTAGAGTATCTATAGGGCTCTATAGGGTGTCTATAGGGGATCCATAGGGGTTCCATAGATTATCTATAGGGGATCCATAGGGTGTCTATAGGGTATCTATAGGGTGTCTATAAGGGTGTCTATAGGGTATCTATCTATAGGGTGTCTATAGGGGATCCATGGGGTGTCTATAGGGTATCTATAGGGGGTCTATAGGTGATCTATAGGGTGTCTATCTATAGGTGATCTATAGGGTATCTATAGGGAGTCTATCCTATAGGGTGTCTATAGGGTATCTATGGGGGATCCATAGGGTGTGTATAGGGGGGTCTATAGGGCATCCATAGGGTATCTATAGGGGATCCGTAGGGGCTCTATCTATAGGGTGTCGATCTGTAGGGTATCTATAGGGGGTCTATAGGGGATCCGTAGGGGCTCTCTCCATCTAGGGTCGATCTATAGGGTATCTATAGGGTCAATCTATAGGGTATCTATAGGTACCAGTAGCGCAGGCAGCGCAGGTGCATCCCGGCGAAGTCGCTCTGATCCTCCCGCAGCCTCCTCAGCG
>NW_010133285.1:296-2391 GCF_000699245.1 Pterocles gutturalis | reverse complement strand
TCTAAGCAGCTGATCTCGATGACTCATACTTTGATACTTTGTCTCATCATAATAATACACAGTCCATAATCAAGCACATGCATATTCAATCTGATTGACATTTTTAAAACATACATAGCTTGTGAGTTTGCATGACGACTGTTTTTTTTTTTCTTTTTCTTCTAGCAACCCTGGGCCATTATTGGGGAGTTCAACTAGCCTGAACTAAAAAATTCATTAAGCCCTGCCCATCTCTCTTCCTGTACCAAAAACTGGACTTGTACTTAAATTGTTATTTTGAAACTTGCTGGGGTATGGAACTTTGTTCTTGTTTTCTTTTTTAAATCTGAACTAAAATGTTTGCAGTTACCAGTGCAGCATAATGACTAATTGACATCAACAGTGGTCTGTAAAGCCTTGTTGCTTGAGGCTTTTCTAATGCCTAACAACATACCGTGTTGGTTTGCTATACTGTTCTGCACATCGTGGAGAACTGGTAGCTAAGCTGAATAGCTGTCTAAGATGAGGTCTAACATACCATTGTTCTGTCCACTGCTTGATACCAGGAATGCTGATCTCTATGTCACCACAGAAACAAGTGGAGTTAAAGCAGACAGACCATCTTCTAACAGCCTTTTCCCTTCCTAAACTGTCTGGAAAAATAGGTAAACCTTACCCTTGCTACCAATCATCATCACGCTCCAGGTACTGGAACAGCCTTTTCCAACTTGACCTTCATGACTCCTTGAGGTTTGGGCCCTTAGTTACCCTCCTAAGTAGCAGTTCCTTTTCAGAGTTGAAGATGCACCAATTTAAGGACCACCTTGCCAAAATTACTTTATTCAGTGTAGCAGTTTTACAGGGTAGTCCTTCTAGAGACCTTTTCTGAAGGTCTGCTGCTGGGACCATCCATATCTCAGATACCCTGAGTATTCTTCCTCCTGTTTGAAGAGAAGCAGACCCTGCTTTGGAACACACCCTGTCCTGTCATCATTCTCATACCAAAGTTAGCTGCCATGTCCTTGCTACCAGGCTCTGTTTGCCATGTTGTTCTTCTCATCTTCTCATCATGTTTAAGATGCCTTTAAACAGCAAGATACCTTCTTTCATACCCCAGAAGTCTGTCGTATAGGTAGTACCAGTATTTTGTGAGTCTTAAGTGCTGTCAATCCAGATGCTGTTACTTCACCTTCTCACATCAAAAGAGGGTTCATTGAGGTCCTGGATATTGGTGCGGACAGGATATCCCTGTTTTCCTGCTCAGCAGATCATGATATCCTCAGAACAAGAGATGTGCTGCGGCTTTCAACAGATGTAGAAAAACTACCTCCTTGTCCCAACTTCACTCAATGCTGTGCATGGTTAAGTCCACCCCTCCATCACGAGCCCATCTGTATGTTGCGTCTCTTACATGATGCTTCAGGTCATGCCCCGGAGTCTCTGCCATTAGTAGTAGCCCCACGTTGGGTGCCAAAAAGGACTGTGATGGGTTTGCCCTTGGCTGGGAGCCAACCCCACACAACCCATTTGCTCACCCTCCCCTCTCCCAAGGATGAGGGAGAGAATTAAAGGTGTAAAGCGGAAAAGGACTCGTGGGTTGAGATAAGAATAATTTAATAACTAAACTACAATAATATTGAAAATAATAGTATATACAAATATATATATATGCCTTTTAGTTTCTATGGCCTAAACCAGCAAGACAAGTGAAACTGAAGCCCGTATGATAGTCTCTCATATATTTTATTCCATCGAAGTAGCATAGTCTTCAGAAGCTACTTGAAGTTCCTTGTGAGAGTGACTTCTCTCACTCCAGAATTTAATTTGTGCCTGTTTTTCCCATTCCTTACACCTTTTCAATGAGGCAGCACTTTACAACCTAGGTGTTAACCAATCTGTAGATGGACAGATGATAGATAGATCTACTCATTTGTAATAACAAGATAAGGCCTCTTGGAGAAAAAGGCAAGGCCTTTCATCTCTCTGGATCTGTGGCTGAGAGTTTTATCAGTCTTCTCAAAGAGGATTTCGCAGTGGATTATGAACTGCATGAAGTAATAGCTGTAATTACCACTTAGAGTAGAAGCCTTTGATACCAATAAAGACTTGCTGAATT
>NW_010133285.1:0-252 GCF_000699245.1 Pterocles gutturalis | reverse complement strand
AAATGTGCACATTCACCAAGTGGTTCTGCTTTCACACCCTTATGAGGCATTATGCCATTGTCAGAGCTTCTAGAAGCAATACTTTGTCCTTCAGTCTTTCTTATTCCAGATTATGAGACCCTTTTTAAGGTAACTGTGTGGGCTACTGTTTGGAATCCCCCATGCTGTGAATGTCTATATGATAATCACTCAAAGATAGATTACTTAACCTGTAACTTTTTATTTTTGAGTTTTTTTATATACATATATATA
>NW_010133284.1:23030-24839 GCF_000699245.1 Pterocles gutturalis | reverse complement strand
TTATTATATAAATTTATTATTTATATTTATTATATACAGGATATATTTATTACAGGCACATGGATCTGGTGTTGCCATATTAACGCTCAGTAGGAAGAGATGATTTCAGAGCAGAGTTGTCCTACTGTGGCATTAGATGATTGCCTCCAAAATTGCCTCCAAAAGATATTGACAAAAGGAGTTGCATAAAATAAAATCTTCTGAATGAATCTGAGTACAACTTTCATGTAGTTTCAAAAAGTTAAATTAAGTTAAGTTTTAACCTGAAGTATTATTTTCTGTTTGGATCGATAAATGGTGAAACAATTTAAAAAGTGCTGAAAGTGTAATATTTTTGGACTAGTCTGACTGTCTAAATGCTGGAAACTTTGCTAAAAGAAGATTCGTCTGTCATTTTTATACTGGTTTTACAAAATCAGAGCAGGAAAGCTTGAAGTTTTGGACAAGTATTTTAATATTTATCTGAATATGAGAACTAGAACCAAGCTCTTTAGCCTTTTGAAGCTGACTCTTCAATAAGTGATGCAAGAACAACAGAAAGACCAAGACATCTCAAGAACAGAGGGGAGAACACTTGTTTTCCCGTACCTGCACATTTTCTCTTCTTTAACCTTCTGTAATTTTCAATCTTTTTCCATTCTTTGCCATCTGTATTTATAGATACACTCACTTTCATCACAACTTTAATTTCTGATATAAAACTAACCTTTTTACTGTACTTCAATAATGCTTAATATTTTACTATCTTTTTTGTCTTTTTTTTTTTTTTTTATGACAGGTATCCTGTCTGCTGCGTACAACTATTATCATCCCCTAGGTTAGCAACCTTCCTCCTTTTCTTGAGGAATGTTTTCCGCAGGAACAGGTGTATAAACCTTATGATGCCTCACAGAAAATAGAAAGAAGCAGGCTTTTTTTATTAGTACAACATTGTCATCTGTACTATCCTCTTATAAAACATTATAAACCAGCCCTTTTTATGCAGGAATTTCACATCTTATTTTCAAATAGTGTTTTCCTCAGCAGATGTTAAGTATGAGACAATGACATACTGATTTTGTTAAAATCAATGAGCAGGGAGGGAGCAGTGAGAGTTTGCTTGTGTTACTAATTTGTAGATTCCCAGTCTGCAGTAATGCTAGAGTTGGGGACTGTGGACAGAGCTAGGTGATATAGTAGTGAAACAAAACCCAGATGTTCACTTTACATCTCTTTTGTCTTTCTTCTCAGATTGAGTAATAAAGGACTTGTGTTCAGCCTGCAATTTTCAGAAAATCATTTGCACATGAACACTGTTAACCATCAGGTACAGTGTGACAATTGCTGAAGTCTTATTTTCAGCAAAACACACTTTGCTCCCCTCCACATGCAAACGTTTCCACATATGCTTCTGCTGTCACATTTACAAAAGATATCAGCTAATGTAAAAGTACCATATGTTCCTGACAGGATGGAAACCCTCCTAGCAATTTTTCACCAGATTTTCAGTTTCTGATATTGAAAACCAAATAATATATATCATAAAGAAGAGACATTGCTCTGCCTGCTCTGTCAGGTAGTTATTAACCTCAGAGGTCATCTCTAATAATAAACAGCAACAGGGTTCATTTGTGAATTGGCCATTGCAATTAAATACATATAGCTGATTATTCCAACACATTGAACCATATGACTCCATTGACTATATCCTGAATGCACTGTATCTGAATATTCCATCTTTTTTCTAGGTATACTCCACTTGAACTTGCATCCTGAAACAAGAAGGAAATTGTATAGTAAAACCAGGGACTGAATCCATTGCAGGAGTCC
>NW_010133284.1:0-22999 GCF_000699245.1 Pterocles gutturalis | reverse complement strand
GCAGGAAAAATTTAAAAGTGCTCAACATAAGGTACAATAATCAATTTTCACTTCATAAGAGCCATAAGCAATTTAAGGACACTACTGAATGTCATTACTACATAAAGTTGTCATTAAGAAAGTAACTCAGTTGCTAAGAAGCTGCTATCCTGTTAGAAATCTCTGACTCTTTTATGAAGCACTAAGAAGTCACAAATAGAACATTAATTATTGTTAAATGCATGTTAGCAGTCAAGTGTTCACCTGAGATTTTGTCTGTACAGTTCTGGTATTTATGGTTCAGATTCACACTCCAGCCCCCACCTAGTGGACAAGCTGAGGCTCGGGTGGGGGATAGTTTGCACATAAATCCAAGCTGATGAAGGGATTTTCAGAGCATGATACCCCCTTTATCATGCAATGTCATACTCGAGACTAATGCCCAGAGAATAACAGATTACAGGAACCACAGACAGACCGAGTTTACCCAACAAGGCATACTACAATTTCCTGCATCTATTCTTACAGTTCCAGTACAAATCATTCTTTACTCTGGATGGAAAATATAAAATCCCACACAGTATTTTGCCAGTTTTGCAACACATCCTTTGAAGAACCAAGATTAGCCAAGCTCCTCCAACCCTGCTCCCTTCAACCCTCCTTCCCCACTGCAAGATCCAGGTAACAATTAAAGGTTACATCTTTCATAGGAATTTTTGTTAGTCGCTATTGCCATGGAGCACTGTGTGAAAGCCTTGCCCATGTGCTGCTACTATGCAGAAACTAATTATCAGGTCCTTCCTTCCTATCAGCAGCAGCAACAGCTTCCAGCCTGGCTTCTGGCTGTTCTTTCCCAAACCACTGCAAAGAAGATGAAAAGAGAGAGGAAACAAAGAAGCAGCAGTTCTTCAACGCTGAAAGCAAAGGGAAAGGGGAGGAAAGAAGAAAAAGAACATTTAAGGGAAAGGGGAGGAAAGAAGAAAAAGAACATTTAGAGTTCCTTCTAAATTATATTATGCTTGCTGTCTAGCTGAACCTTGTGTCTCCCTGACATCCTGGTGTCACTCATCACTTAGTAAAGTAAATGGTTTATCAATCAAGCAGACTAATTTGCTTGCTATTATTTACTTTATTTTACTTGTAACAAGTAATATTATAGCAAGTTTTCCTGAAAAGAGTCAGCAGAATCATTTGCAATTTTCTAGCCATGTACAAAAGAGAAAGGAAGCTAAAGCAGAGGAAGATTTGATCAACTTCATCAGAATAGTTAAAGGTGTAGCTTTACTGAGGTCTCTGAAGGTAGGCCTGCTTACAGCTAACAGGGCTGAGTTGGTCACCTTTGCTGTAAATGAAAAAATCTGCCGTATTTCTGAATACAGGAATATTCAGGGGTCAATTATCATTTCAAATCTCTGAATTGTACTGATCTTTTCCCTTGAAACTCAGAATACTACTGTGAAAAACCTCCATCTGAAAACAACATTTCCACATAGCAGTTTGATATTCCCCTGGTAAAAAAAAAATCAGATGAGAGCATTTGTCAGCTGGCTTCACTGTACTGTTTTGTTACTAAAAACAACAATAATGGCAAAAACCCTGCAATTCCTGAGTAAGTAAAATAATGACTTAATATTATAATCCCTTTGTAATTATTGATATGTGATTGCTAAATTCTAAGGTACCATCAGCAAATGTTAAAAAGAATGTTCTTCATACCAGAAAGAGCTTTCGAATGCCCATTCTGTTCTCTCAGAATTAATTCTAGAAGTAAGGCTTTCCTTTAATTTGCTGTACCACTTGGGAATCTGGTCTGCTTCAAAAACATTTCTGATCCCATAAAATGCAGATGATCTTCCCAAAGCTTTGTTGATTCTTCTTTTATCTGGTTGTAACCCAACGGACCACAGCCAAGGCTTTTGTATGGAGCAGTTCTGACTGGACTGAAATGAGGAGAGGGCCAAGGGGGCTGCAGTCCACCACTGGTGTTACTGTACCATTCAGGTGCATGCAACTGCTTCCAAACCCCAGTCGTCACCCCAGGCTGTAACATTGCTTAAAGCCACAGAAGATCCAACAGCCTACTTTGCTATTGGCCTGCTCTGCTTTTTGTCTGAGGTAAGTTTCAGTTTGTTATTGGCCATTAACGGCTGACAGGAGAGAGTAACCTTTAAGTTATTGTGCAGCTGTAAGCAGCAGTACTTATTTTTTCTAAACTGTTAGCACATCTGAAATAGATGCCATGTCACAATTAATATAACAGTAATGACACCTCTCCAGGGCATTCCAAAACAGTATATTCAAAGTTCACATTGTTTAATGGAACAATTAATGCAATATTTTCGACTCTAATATAGCTGCACTTGTAAATCATCAAGTGATTAACCTTAATAAAGCCAACCTGCTGTCATTTATCATGCTCATCTAAATTGCTTGATACTGCAATAACAGAATACTTCACAGTAAGAAATGTTTGAATGCCCCAGTGAAACCTGATAAATACAGCAACCTTTTAATGCTCTGGGAGTATTTTGTAAAGAACAAAGGCAAGCTGGAAAGATACAGGAGAACAGAGTCAAAAAAGCAGGTATAGTTAAACATAAACAAATTGAAGGTGCTGGTAGCAAATATAGTCCCTGCATTATAACCAAAACTAGACACGTAAAGCTCAGTGTAGGAAAACAGGACATCTTGGCACACAAAAATAATCTAAATCAAATAATTAGGGAGCATAGGCAATGTGTTAAGTATCCCCTTGTGAGATGAGCCAAAGAGGCATGAAGTTTGAGTATGATTCAGTAGCTGGAGTATACCGCGTTAGTCGCATTATAAAGTAATGTGAAGAAATGCTAGGGAATGTTCAGGAACATAAGGCCCAATTTTATTTACCCGTGAGAATCAGTCCTATTACAGTAGTTTGTGAGAATTTTCCCCAGAAAGTTTTGGTCAGAAAAACTGCATGACTTAATTATAATGCAAATGCTATTGACTCCTATCGGGTCAAACTCTCTACTGAAAATACTTGATCACAGTGCAGAATTTCTATTTCTGTTGCTTTCTTAATGATGAACTAATTCTTAAAGTGTTTTGTTTGCCAATAATTGTTGATTTATATATTCAGAAAGGACTAAGTAGCTCCCAAATGATATAATAAAAAAAAAACATAGCAACATATAAGGAAAGTCATTAGAAGTTAGGATAATGTGTGGATGGCTGAAAGAGCAACTTGAATCCAGTGAACAATTCAGGGACTGCTTAACAGCACCATGAGGAATAATTTCAGAACTAAATTATAAAAATAAGGTTAAAAAAAATGTTCAAAGAGAATGAACAGATTATTACAATGACAGCTGTCCATTACACGCAAAAATGGCACAGGTGAAAATGAGTGTGCTCCAGACTGTTTTGAGGAGAAAGAAAGCTCTGAAAGTAGGAAAAAAACACCTTAATCATACTTTTCATTTTACCTCCCCTAATCATCAACTGTCAGCACTACCTCACTTCATGCTTAAAAAGTTGCACTGGTTACGCACTAACCTGTAAGAAAGTCTTAAATAACAAGTTTTGGAGGACACAGAATACTATTTAAAGTTACTGGCCCAAATCAGCAGCTGGCATATATCATTGTAGTTCTGCTTAAATCAACACAACCTAGGTATCTGACTCTGAAATTCCAGAGATAAATGATCATATATCTATGAATATCATCTTGGCATTGTCTCCTGGTTTGTAGGGAAGGTCTATAATTGGGCACACTCCCAATTTTGATATTTTAAAATTTCTGAGATAATGGCTCGAGTTAAAAGTACAACTGTTGCTATCTATAGCAGACATTTGGAAAACTTACCTCAACAAAAATAGCAGATTAAATATTTCTTAAGAAATTATGATTTGCAGTAGTTCAAGGCAGAATAAACCCCTTAGTATTCAGAATAGTTTGTTCCAAACTAACATATGAGTTGCATTACAGGTAAATTACGTGCAACAACCATAAATACATCTTTATTTTAGACCATATATTTCACAGCACTAATCTTCCACACTAGCTGTGATTTCATTAGGCTATGTGTCTTAGTTAAACAATGTGTGAAAAAATTACAATATGTAATGAATAATGTATATCTGTAGTCATCTAAGCAGATGGGATTTCCCCCCCCCCCCCCCTCTATTATCATCAGCAGATTAGTAGAATTTGCTTCACAAAATAAACATATTTGGGGGAAAACAAGTTAAGCCAGAGTTTCACACATAGACTCTTTTCTTGGCAATTCTTCAGCCTGTCTTTGAAAACCTTGGTCTAGGTACTAACTCTGCATTGAAGGGCTCAGTGAGGTACCAGAATCAGAAAGAAGAGCCCTTGGAGGGTTAAAGCCATAGGATTTTTTATTACATTACCCAGCTGTACCACTACTTATGCAGGTCCGCTTTGGCAATGTAAATTAGCATTACCCCAGCTACAAATAAATTGTTTCAGAAAAAGAGAACTCTTCCCAGTGTCTTTCAGTACCTTCATTGAATTTCAACTGGAGTTTCAGAGAGCTTTCTCCAGACCAGCACTGGCTTAGTAACAATATTCTAATTACGTTTGTGCATTTGGCAAAGTTATGTCATTCTTGCAAGTGATTTTCTACACTTTCAAGTGCCCATAAAATGATATTAGAGGCATATTGCACACCTACGCTTCTCAATGAAGTAGGATGCAAAACAACCTGCATTTGGCACAATGCAGTACCATGCAGGCAATCTGGAAAACGTTGGGGCTATCTTAAAGCAGAACTGACTGCTCTGCTAACGCTAACACTTTGTTTTTGCCTCTGTAGCCAGCTTAGTGAGGATCTCAGCATTGTGTAATACCAGCATGGATGGGTAACAGACATGTCTGAAACTCCTGGAAACAGAAACTATGTCTGCTGATTAGGGCACTGGTCCTGGGCAGGGCAGGATGAGTTCAGGCTGTGACTCAGAGACATGCTGGGCTGGCAAGAAAGCATCACAATACCGAGAACCCTGGAGCCAAAGGCTGCTGAAGTGCTGCCAGCCTCCCTGGGCCAGACAAACAGAGATGGAAATCTCCATTTTCCTGGAAAAGTATAAGATCTTCCAAGGGGTTTCTAATTTGACAAGTGAAGTATTTCAATAAACGCATTTACAAACCTGGTCAAAACGTAGAAGACCAAAAATATATCACAAAAACAGGTGCTGCATACTTGAATGGAAAGTTTTGGTCTGGAAATTCATATTTTAGACATACATTCCTGTTCTTTGCCTGTTAAATACACACAATGTAACCACCTATAAATATGTGTTCAAAAGAAAAATGAGAGGCAAGGAAGTGCAAAACAGCTATAAAATTCAATGTATATAAAATGACAAGACAAAAATCAGAAGTTAAAGAACAAATATTCAAGGTTTAGAAAACATAATAAATGTACATTATAAAACATCCATTCCACCACAATTTCTACTACATTTATGATGGCAATGAATATCAGTTGTATTCTAATTACTAATGTGCCTCAGAGATAGAATTTCAGAACAGCATAAGTGATATTTAGATCTGAATTTATTTATCTATCTATTTATTTAATTATTTATTTTAATAGCAGTGACTCATCTTTCTTCTTGTTCAGAGTCTGGATATTTTACTTTTAAGCATTTATTGTGTATCACCTGTCATTTCCTTTCATTTTGTTCATATTTATATATGTTTTATCCTTTTAGCCATGCATGATACTCCTACTAGTGTGTGCACACCACGGGAATCTATTGTGATCTATGTTTTTCTTTTATTGTGCAACAGTCATTATTAATCTTCTAATTCCAAAATTGTTTCCAGCAGTTCATTAAAATTCCCACATACTAGCTCTCAAATATAGTTTTTAAAAAGAGGGCTGATAGTAAAGATGACTGAGCACGCTTCTGACAAATCATTAGATAAAAACACTGCTCATGGTTTTTTCCTCAATGACAGAATAAAAATAAAAATAAATCCACTTAAGGCAGTAGAGTTAAAAAGGTATAGAACTATGTAAACAGAATGATCAAATATAAATATAAATATAAATGCTATACTGAGTTGTAGGAAAGTGTGTAAAATTGTATAAAAATGTGGAGAGTTTTTCAATGACAACCTATGACATACTCAGAATACGCTGAATTCCCCTGCAGCAAAAGCCCATTTATTCTTTTGAAAAATTTGTGTTACGTCACAAGCAGTTTTAACAATTTCCTATTTCCCTTGAGATATTCCCTCACAAAGTGACTCATTCCTCCTGTATTCAGCTGTCTCCTTCTAAATATCTCCTTATCATCTGGTATTTGCCACCCTCTGCTCAAATTTTGGAAATCCTACCAATTTGATAATCTGCCTTGTTTCTTAGGACACATCTTGCCTTCCCTTTTGCTTTTCTTTCTATATGTTTGCATTCATTTGCTCTTCCATGTCCTTTGGACTGCCTGGATTCAGCTCTACTGAAAAGGGTAGATTCTGATAAGTATTTTACCTTCTGGCTACCTTGCTTTGCCTGGGAAAGACTATGAATATTCATCTCTGATGACGGTGGTCTGTGACTTTCATATCAGTGTTTCAAAAACTATGATGACCAGTTTCTTCAGGGTAGGAGTTTGCATACTTGAGGAAATAATGCAAATAGTAACTTTAGTGGATAGCTCAAGCAATTTTTGAAAGCTGGAAACTACTGGCATTAAAGAACAGAACTGGGAACTATAATAAGGATAATGGACAAATGGGTCATAGTAGTCATTGATAAATCTATTGATTAAAAATCAATTTTTTCTATGGTAGACATTAATGCTTATTAGTCATATGTACAGAAAAAATTAGAAGGGCCAAATCCCAACAAGAACGTAATCTGGCTACTGCAATAAAAGATAATAATGCTTCTATGCATACATTAGCAACAAAAGGAGGGCTAAGAATAATCTCCATCCTTTATTGGATGTGGGGGGAAACACAGTGACAAAGGATGAGGAAAAAGCTGATGTACTTAATGCCTTCTTTGCCTCAGTCTTTAATAGTAAGGTCAGTTGTTCTTGGGATATCCAGTCCCCTAAGCTGGAAGACAGGGATGTGGAGCTGCATGAAGACCCCATAATACAAGAAAAAATTGTTAGACCTGCTACACTACTCAGGCACACAAAAGTCTATGGGGTCAGACGGGATCCACCCAAGGGTACTGAGGGAACTGGTGGAAGTGCTCACCAAGCCACTTTCAGTCATCTATCAGCATCCCTGGCTAACCAGGATGTTCCCAGTTGACTGGAGGTTAGTGAATATGACATCCATCTACATGAAAGGCCAGAAGGAGGATCCGGGGAACTACAGGCCTGTTAGTCTGACCTTGGTGCCAGGGAAAGTTACAGAGCAGGTCATCTTGAATGCCATGACACGGCACGTACAAGACAACCAGGTGATCAGGCCCAGTCAGCATGGGTTTATGGACAGGTCCTGCTTGACTAACCTGATCTCCTTCTATCACAAGATGACCCTCAGTGGATGAGGGAAAGGCTGTGGATGTTGTTTACATGGACGTTAGTAAAGTCTTTGACACCATTTCCCACAGCATTCTCCTGGAGAAACTGTCTGCTCATGGCTTGGACAGGCATACTCTTCTCCTGGTAAAAGACTAGCTGGATGGCCAGACCCAAAGAGTTGTGGTGAATGGAGTTACATCCAGTTGACAGCCAGTCACAAGTGGTGTTCCACAGGGCTCAGTACTGGGGTCAGTTCTGTTTAATATCTTTATCAATGATCTGGACAAGGGGGTCGAGCGCACCCTCAGGTAGTCTGCAGATGACACCAAGTTGGGCAGGAGTGTCTATCTGCTGGAGGGTAGAAAGGCTCTACAGAGGGATCTGGACAGGCTGGATCAATGGGCTGAGGCCAACTGTATGAGATTCAACAAGGTTAAGTGCCGGGTCCTGCACAGGTGGCTAAGAAGGTCGATAGCATCTTGGTTTGTATCAGAAATAGTGTGGCCAGGAGGACTAGGGAAGAAAAGGTCCCCCTATACTTGGCACTGGTGAGGCTGCACCTTGAACACTGTGTTCAGTTTTGGGCCCTTCACCACAAGAAAGATATTGAGGTGGTGGAGCCTGTCCAAAGAAGAGCAATGAAGCTGGTGAAGGGTCTAGAGAACGAGTCTTATGAGGAGCAGCTGAGGGAACTGGTGTTGTTTAGCCTGGAGAAAAGTTGGCTGAGGGGAGACCTTGTCACTCTCAACAACTACCTGAAAGGAGGCTGTAGCAAGGTGGGGTGTCAGACTCTTCTCACAAGTAACAAGTGATAGGATGAGAGGAAATGGTCTCAAGTTACACCAGGGGAGGTTTAGACTGGATATTAGAAAAAATTTCTTCACCAAAGGTTTATCGAGCATTGGAACAGGCTGCCCAGGGAAGTGGTTGAGTCATCAACCCTGGAGGTGTTTGAAAGACGTGGAGATGTGGTAGTCAGGGACATGGTTTAGTGGCAGACTTGGCAGTGTTAGGTTTGCGGTTGCACTTGATGATCTTCAACGTCTTTTCCAACCTAAATGATTTTATGTTCTATGATTCTGTCTAGCTGAGAGACAATCTGAGTTTATTGCAAGATTTCAGTGAAAATACACAAAATCTAGACTAATAGGAAGAATGAGAGACTAGAAAACCCTATTTGTCTTAAGTTCACAGTTTTTGTTGTTTGCTGGAAGAATTGTTTCATGGATCATTTATTTGAATATTAGCATTTTTACAAAGTTTTATTTCCTAGACATTCATGCTTACTTCAGAAATAGGCTGTATTCAGGATGAGAGTTCTGAAAGAAGTGCAGGATAAAATATTAGTTTCTGTTCACGGTCTTCTACATTTTAAAAGGGAGAATAAATCATGTGAGAGAAAATAAAAAAAAGAGGTGACTTTATGCGAACCTCAGTATTAAGGCAAACTATTTTGTGATGGATGTTTGAACACAGCTAAGAATCAGTTTTCCATGTTAAATGAAACTTTCTTTTCCTAGATTTTACCAGAGTGATGCAGTAATAAGATGCTCCGATAAGTTGAAATGTTCTGAAGCACACAGAAATATGAGTTCTGACAGCATTCTTTTCAGTACATAAAACCACTTTGGATATTAATTCATTTTCTAGGATAAAAAATCATAATCTTCAAAATATGTAAATTGCTCGTTGCTGTGCATATTGAAAATGATCTGCTTAGAGAAAAGTTTGAAATTGTAATCGAATAATCCTACATATAGAACTTTACAAGTTGAAAAAGGATTAATCTTTACAATTTAATTTCAAAGAAATTGAGTAAAATTCTCATATAAAAATTAATTTCAGAGATTTGCAATTAATTTTCAGGATAGTTTGGTTGTTTCTAGATTTTTATCTCAAGAAATTCTGACAATCCATAAAGTTGAGTGACCCAACTATCCCACTTAAAATACACTTCATAAATACTGTAAATATCTTCCCCTGGCTCATAACAAATCAGAGTAAATGACAGAATTGATACCTAAATGCGTCTAATCTCAGTTTTGACATTTCAGCATCTTAGAACTGTTAAAGTGTGGCTCAGGAACTCACCTTCTATGAGTCTATTAACCATAACAAGAAGGGTCATTTTCTCTGGCAAAATCTGATCTGCTCAAAGTGCCCAAATTCCAAAACAGAGAGCACAGGTTAAAATCCCATGATGGCACCAATCTTTCATTACTTGCAAAGTGCAGTGCCTGCTAACTACAGGAGAGGGACAGAACATGAGTTGGATGTATTGCTTCTTGATTACTATTCACTGAGATCAGTTTTGAGCAGATTGTTCTTCCAGAGCCTTGCTAACAAAACCCCATTTATTTTCCACTATCCCATGTAAATGTGTATCTTTTAGAGAACACAGAGGAGCTCCCCTAAGGACACAGAGCCAGGGTTACTGCCTGCTGATACAATGGTAGGAGAAGACTGTCAGCAGCCAGACTGATCTAGTCTTTTTGTATTATAAAGCCAAAGTTATACCTTGACTGACTCAGACAATATAGAATAGTTTCTATATAGGTGTTAATGTTGATATCTCTTGATACTGATTCTATTGATATAGAATTAGAGTTTCACAGAGAGTTGACAGACCCTCCTTCTTCTTGTATCATGCAGAGATTGAGCAATCGAATCCCAGCTTTTATACAAAATAGGACAAAACCACACACATTTCACAGGCCCTAAACAGAGTAAAAGTGACAGCATCTTCATTTGTGTCAAACTGATGCAGGAGTTTAAGCTATTGGAAACAAGACAATTAAAAAGAGCTAGGTTCTCTCAAAAATTTTACCTAGAATTTACTTATTTTCCTGTTCAAATGTGATGAGAGAATTTTGAAAACAATAGAACACCAAAAGGTGTAATACTGTGACAAATTACCAGGTACCACACTCAAATAATTATCCCCATAACCATCATTACTCACTGCAATGGGCAATGACATAATCTATCAACTAGAAAAATAAACATCAAGGAGAGTTCAGAATAGCCTTAGAGAAGCTTTAAGAAAGCTGCCAGTTGGTATTTTATACCAGCTTGCTCATTTAATATTCTAGAACACCTACAAAGTCCATGGTCATTTATATTAATTGTCTCATTTCCATGGCATCTTTCTGAGGGCAATCATGTGATTGAGGCCAGTGATTAAATCAAATAGCAGGCACAAACAGATATTCATAATCAACACAAAATAAATGGTCCTGATGTTATATTCTGAGCTCTTGGAGACTGCAGAGGAAGCTGGCGTGGAAATACCGTGGATACCTGAAGACCAACAATTTGCAGAAATTACGTAAATGTCAATGATTAGTCCAGTCATTCAGATTTTGGAGCATCAGGACTGCTCTTATTTGCCCATCCAGATGTATGACTTCAGTATGAATGCCTAAATTGAGCACAGATCTGGATATGTGTGCTCAAAGCAACCCACATCTTTCAAAAGATTAGCAGCTTTATTCAACCTAAAAAAGAAATCTCTGGTGGTATTCTAAGGAAGGTCTAAAGTGAGTGTTATACAGAAATCAGTTTAATACTTAAAACATAAAGTGACAGTTGTAGAGTCATCACTTAAGAGGATTTGCTTAATTTTTCAATTGTAAATTACATAATCTAAAATCTTAGATACTATAATATTGACTGTCATTTACATGCCTGGAATAGAATGAAAATGGACAGATGTTTCAAGATTTGTATTGGTGAGTCCATGAGCAATGCTAGCTCTAGCATGATCCTGAAGCTGTAAGAAGTTCTGAAAATTGTAAGTTATTGAAACATAATCCAAACAAAATCTCTGCCTGTATATTCTCTAGAAAAACTCAGTGTTTCTTTGGGATTTTATTTTCCCTCTTCCTCAACCACTAGAAGCCCATTTCTACAGTATGCACAAAGCAACAGTTTAATTGATCTGCTTCCAGTGCTGTAACAAAGCTGCTGTCAGTACGATAGTACCAGTTATCTAATGACAAATCCTCTTGCACTTATTTGAATATATAGGTCAACAGGGCTTGATGGGGGCCAGAAAAACACTTTCTCTACTATTAAGATATAAATGCTGAAAATGTAGCAACTTTGATCCTGAAAAATGTCCTAAATAAAGACAGAGAGCACAGCATGCAGTTTATGTAGTGTGAATGACAAATTTAGAGATATTGGAAGTGAAAGAACAGATTAAGAAAATTAATAATGGGAAAAAGGATTTTTGAGGCTGTTTTCCTCCAGGAAATAGAAAATTATTTACACTGGGTAGAACTCAAGGGGAAACGTCTACCCTTTAGAACTATATATGAACCTCAAGAACAAAAGGACTCTCCGGTAATACACCTCAGACTTAATAGACACTGAGATAGAGCAACAAACAAAGGTTTATTGATACCTTAGATTTTCCCCTCTTTTGGCTCTAGTTCATTCTATAGTAGATTTTCTGCAGTCTGGTACCGAGTGTGAGGCTAAATGAATACCTGTCTTACATTTCCAGTGTCAGAAAGAGAGAAGGTTGTGTCTTATATGACAACATATCATCTTGTGCATTATATGCTTATGGGTGTTTCAACTTTAATTTTCTTCTCAGGACTTTTCCAAACATTAGTAACTAGATATAAAAATAGCAGTCAAGCATTAAGGCCCACAGAGAAAAGCTTGAATCTTATTGGAAAGAAGATAAATGCTCTAAACAACCATACCGTTTGAGCTCGGTGCCATACCTAAAACACGAAAAAATCTTAAAAATGTCTTTGATTTCTCAATAGTTTGTTGCACTCTGCATTTGAGTTGGGAACAGGAATATTTTTCCGATAATACTGAATCAAAGTTTCAACACATATTAGAGCTGTCTTCACCAAAAAATTCCAATTGCAGCCATATGAAAGCGAATCCTGTAAACTATGCTTAATTTCTAGGATGAGCAGGCATATATTAGTTGTCTTTTTTATCAGGGGACATAAGATGTTGGACTCGACAATATATTAACAATTCATTAATCATTCAGAGATATTTTTCCTGTATTTGTCTGATGGAGAAAAATTTCAGGGACTTGCATGCTACCGTTCATATAAGATATGATACCTCCACTTGGCTTAATTTATTTTTGTGCTAAAAGCCATTACTGATGAGATGAATTAAATAATTTTACCTCTTTCAGTTTTAATAAGATGCAGTGGAATAAATGCAATGCCTTAAAATAGTGTGTTGTGGTTTTAAGACCACCTGGCAACTAAGAACCACGCATAGTTTCTCGCTCCCCGCTCCCCTCTGGTGTGATGTGGAGGACAATCAGAAGAACGGAAAGGTGAATGCCTCATGGGCTGAGGCAAGGACAGGGAAGGTTCACTCACCACTTATGGTCACGGACAAGAGACAGACTCAACTTGGGGAAAACACAAAAAAACCCCTTAATTAATTTGTTAAAAATCAAAAACAGAATAAGATAATAAGAGAACTACTTCTTAAAAAGGCACCTCTCCTCCACCCCTCCCTTCTTTCCTGACTCAGGAGCTTTCTTCCCAATATCTCTATCTTCTTCAGCAGTCCATCACGTGTTGTCTCTGACGCTCTTTCCACCTCATGGGAGGGCTCCTCACAGTCTCCCCTACTCCAGTGTGGGGTCCCTCTCACAGGAGGGTCCTTCACAATCTGCGCCAACCTGAGTCCTTCCCCCAGGCCACAGTTCTCCACTAACTGCTCCAGTGTGGGTCCCTTCCATGGAGTCACAGCCTCCTTCGGGCACAGTCACCTCTTCCACTGTGGGGTCCTCCACGGGCTACAGGGTGATATCTGCTCCACTTTTAAATCTCCATGAGTTATCAAGTTCCATGGACTGGTGCGGGGACAACGCGCATCATGATGGTCTTCACCACGGGCTGCAGGGGAATCTCTGCTCTGGCACCTCCTCCCTTTCCTTTCTCTTCACTGACCTTTGTGTCTTCACAGTTGTCTCTTTCTCATCCCACTTCTTTCTCTGCTGCAGGTTCTTTCATTGGCTCCTGAAAAAACTCCCGGCTCTCAGGCAGGGGCTGCACTGCGTCAGCTGGGCCAAGGCTGTCGCGGAGGCTGGGGCTGTGGTGGTGGGTTGGGTTGCAGTGGAGGCTGGGCAGGCAGCTGGATCGACTGGCTGGGCCGGGCCCTGCCCAGGGCTGCACCACTACTCCCTGTGCTGTGCCCCCTCTTAAATATGTCATTTGCAGAGGCTCTGACTCACTCGGCCTTGGCCAGCAGTGGGTCTGGCTTGGAGGTGGGGAAACTTCCAGCAGTTTCTCACAGGGGCCATCTTGGTAGTCCCCTCCCCCACTACCAGAATAGACGTGGAGCCGGGGGAACTTTACCAGTTACTTACAGGAGCTGTCACTGTAGCCCCTCCCTCACTACCAAACACACCCACCACACAAAACTACAACATATTGAAATACAGTACCTAGTGAAAGTAGGATGAAGGTTGTTGCAAGGAAGCACTATCTTGAAGCAACTGTTTGGGAGATTGAGATTTTTCTCTTTAATGATTTAATTGCATCAGTAGCCATAAGAATTCCACATTCTCTGCAGAATGTGAAGCAGCAGATCAGCAGAGAACTTGCTCTCTGAGACAATTCAAACTCCTCAGGAGAACTTGGCTGAGATGTGATTATATACAGTGCTCCTAGGCTGGCTGGTTGTTTTTGTTCTATTTAGTTCAGTCCCCAGTGACTTGGGATATCGTCACTGTGCTTGAAATTATAAGTTCCTTTATATTGATCAACAATTTATTAAAATAACTTTTAAGTATGGTTCCTTGTTACTAAGCAATTTTCTTTAACAAAAGCAGACAATTTTACTTGTCAGCCTGGACTCCTCTAGACCTGTACATCTAGATTTTCAGTTGGCCCTGTATCATCCCTGTTTATGCACACTATTTCCATAAATTGTAAATCTTTTGTGATTGTCTTGTTTATTGCTCCTGTTATTAGATGTGGCAGCAGTACAATGGTGGCAGTATTTTTGTCCATTTTACTTGAGGCTATAAAAAGAAACGTATACATGTATATTGGTATATAACTATACATATATGTATGTTACAGGTGTGAGAATTCAGTCCCAAGGCCTAGATGCAGAGAGTGGGATGTAATCTTCCCTCTCTTTTGCTAAAGTTCTGAAACCGAGGACCTCAGTTCATCCCACCTTCTCTTAGGTACTTAACGGAGGCAATTAAATTAGAAGCCTAGTTACTAAAAGCTTATAGGCATCTTGACAGAATGATTCATATCTTACACAAGTTGAGTCTTTTTCTTGGAAATTAGTATCTTTTTGGACTAATGACAGAGGAAGACCAAGGTGAGCAGACTCCCAATTTAGGCAGCCCAGCTGAAAACACAAAATTAGACAAGTGAAGTTAGGTCCACCTAATTAATCTCCATCTGTCTAATGATGTCTCTGCCAAAATTGCCCCATACTCATGATACAAAAGTGAGTGCATTTTTTACTTCAGGAATGAAACCAAGAACAACCTGTTTCCAGTTTTGTAGAATCATAGAATCATAGAATCATAGAATGTTTTGGGTTGGAAAGGACCCTAAAGATCACTTAAAGAAGTGGTTTCTTCTGTGGTACAAGTTTTAATTCTGCTTTGCAGCATTTATTATAGTACAAATCGCCAATTTGCATATTTGTCAATTTTGTCTTCTATGCATTTTGTTGGTACACTTAGCACTTTTGATTTATTATTGTCAGCTTTGATGTAGTCTACATATTGAATAAGTCTATTTTTTTCTTCTTTGATTTGGATATTATTTTGAAGCAAAATATTGTGTGTAATGAATGTTAATTCTTTAAATTGCAAAAGAAAGTGTACTTGTTCTATCCATAGTTCTGCAGGTTTTTTTTCTGCAAAAATGCCTTTGTTTTTTTCCTTCTTTCTTTTTTTTTTTTTTTTCTGAGATAAACCCTTGATAATTTAACACTTGTATTGCAGGCAGTCTCAGGAAAAGAAACATAGCAAACAGTTATGATTAGAATTTTGGGATCAAGAGTTGATAAATGAAATTACTTCAGTTTATTTTTAATATTTATGAAGATGCAACCTGCTTGTTAGAATGCTTACAATGTAGCAAAATTCTACCTGTGCCCAAGATATTTTTTGATATATACTTCATACTTGCAGAATATATGTTTGTGGAGTTATGATACCTAGCTGGTGAAACATGAAGAAATGAGGAGCTAATGTTAGACATCTGTTGATGGGTCCTTTCTTAAAAGAGGTTTGGACATCTACATAACTTAGTAAATATTGATACTGAAAAAAACCCCAAACCACCAACCCTCATAGAAAATTGTATAGTCTTCTTTAGAAATATTTCATCAAATGTTTAAATTAAATTTAAATTTTACTATGAAACAGACTGACGATTCTAAGTCTCAATGTATTCTGAACACGTGATCTATCATTCTGTCATTGCATCAGTAATGTATAAAACTGAGACAGCATCATTAACAACTTTAATTATCTATAAGCAAAAAGAGCAATAACGAAATATAAATAACATGTTGTAATTAAGCAGTAAGTAACACTAGTCTTATAAAAAAAAGCAACGTGTTTCTCTAAATGGTTAGATGACTGAAAGTACAGACTTTCTTTTTATTCATGTACTCCTGTAATGTTCATGTTTCATTTGTTAAGGTTATAGGTCAACAGCTTGGTATGCTCTTAAAAACAAAGAGGGGAAAAAAAAAGGGTTGGAATAGCCATGCAATGGAAAGAAGCTATGATGTTGGGTTAAAACTCAGCCTCTGAAAAACATTTTTTCTTTCATCTCTGATGCACATTTTCCACATGATATTGTTGACAGATCTCACCAAAAATGTTACTTGTTCTGCCAGCTTGGTGGCATTATGCCAGCTGTGATTTTAGACTTTCTCTACGTGTCTGTCTGTAAAATATAGTTTAGTAACAGAAGTGCAGAATGCATAATAAGGAAGAGATTGATTATTTAATTGAAGATTTGCTGTGGCTTGCTATAGTTTGAAGTGGTAGTGATTCTGCACTGTCATTTGAGATTATATCCCAAGCCCCCAGTGGTCACTATAAATATTTCTTACACTCGGTGTTCCAGATTAGGTTCCCTTGTAACAGTAAGTTATGTTGCTGGAAACGGCATTGACTATTACTCAGAAAAAAAAAACCCAAAAAACAGAAATCCAACCAACACCCCAAAGCCCCTTTCATTGAAATACAGTATTTCACTGGAAAACAGTTCTTCTTACCCTGTTACTGTCTATTCTAGGAAAGCTTGGAAAAATGTTGTAGACTTAGTGAAAAACTGGAGTAAACTCTTGCTAACATTACGTATTTGCCTTGTCTATGAAGTCATGCCGGTTTACAGACAGTCAAGTGCTGTGGGAATGATGGGGAAGAATAACAGGTACTTAAATAATTGTTTGGATTTTAAAGTGCCAGAAAAAGGAAAATAATAGAAAAGAGATGAACTGAGAGTAAGGCAATTTTGAGGCTGTATTTTGGGTTCAGTAATCCTAATATAACTGAGAGTAATTTATTTTGTTCTTTTCTTCTTTGCTCTTTACACAGTTTGCATATTCCCAAGAAGTATGTGGTATGGAAAGGGCTGGCATGAACAATCCTCTGATTAATGAAACTGTTTTACAGGTTCATGGATTTTTCCTGCACTTAGTAAAGGAGGTGACCTAGTGCTGTTTTTATAACATTTATTTAACTATTATGGCTACTTAAAAGTGGTCATTTTACACTTCACCTTATTTAGACTCTTCCAGGAAACCAAATTAACCAAATGATTTGAGTGTATTTTTGTACTGCTTCTGTCCTTCCTGCACAGGCAGATAGAATACTCTGATAAAACTGGTGCCATTGTTTATTTTCATCTTCCATGGAGACCTAAGCAATGTCTTTTATCATAACTCCTATTATTATATTTCCTTTAGCTGTTTATTCTACCATTGCACTGTAGAAGCTCTGAGTATCATCAAAGCTTACCAACCTTCATTAGATCATAACAACACAAGGATGTAGGTTACATTCTTTACTTATTTTAAGAGTTGCTTGACTTGCTGAAAATACCTCATTCATACATCCAGCATGGGATTCATCTCATCTGATGTAGGCATCTGCAATACAGGTGTCTATGTCTGACCCAGCAGCATATATTCCCTTTATAGCCAATGGAGAGAAACAAGCATTTCTAGAATGCAGCTCACTGCTTCTTAATCCAGATTCCCAAGTTAGGTCAGATGAATCACACCTTAAATATTACTGTAGCTCTCTTTTGTCTGTTAAGCATGTCATAGAATCATAGAATCATAGAATCATAGAATGGTTCGGGTTGGAAGGGAGCTTAGAGAGCATCTAGTTCCAATCCCCCTGCCATGGGCAGGAACACCTCCCACTAGACCAGGTTGCTCAAAGCCTCATCCAGCCTGGCCTTGAACACCTCCAGGGACAGGGCATCCACAGCTTCTCTGGGCAACCTGTTCCAGTGCCTCACCACCTCACAGTAAAAAACTTCCTCCTAATATCTAATCTAAATCTACCCTCATTCAGCTTAAAAACTTTACCCCTTGTCCTGTTGCTACACTCCCTGATGAAGAGTCCCTCTCCATCTCTCCTGTAGGCCCCCTTTAAGTACTGAAAGGCCATTTTAAGGTCTCCCTGGAGCCTTCTCTTTGCTAGGCTAAACAACTCCAACTCCCTCAGCCTGTCCTCATACAGGAGGTGCTCCAGCTCTCTGACCATCTTCATGTCTCTCCTCTGGACTCGCTCCTACAGGTCCATGTATTTCCTGTGCTGAGGACTCCAGAGCTGAGGACTCCAGAGCTGGATGCAGTACTCCAGATGGGCTCTCACAAGAGCAGAGTAGAGGGGAAGAATCACCTCCTTTGACCTGCTGGTCACGCTTCTTTTGATGCAGCCCAGGACACAGTTGGCTTTCTGTCGGGTGGCTGGTTCACATATAGATAAATGATAAACGTTCCTTTCTTTACAGACCTGTCAAACCTTGTTTGTCTCATTCTTTTCAAGAAAAAAAAAAAATGCTATGGATCTTATTTTGTAACTTTAACATTATTTTTGAATAGCTTTTGTCTGAGCTTTACTTTCCATAACAGTGGTAGTTAATTATATTTAATTTGTTGACTGAGTGTTTAAGACTGGTCATTGTATCAGCTCCAGAGCTGATACAGAGGAAGAAAGAGTTTCAGTAGGCAATTTCATAGCCTAATTAAAGGCATAAATGGGTATAAATTAGAGTGTGAATTTATAAATGTTCTTTGACTAGAGCTCTCCTGAGACTATAATTTCTGTGGGATAGCAGCTTCCAGCTATCCTTTCAAAGACTGGAATAGTTTTCTCTATGAAAAGAGAGGGAAAGATATTACATCATGATGACATCATCTTTTAAAAAAAATGAGTCTAGCAGATAGGTATGTAACTCGTGAGATTAGATGAGTTCTTTGAAAACCCTCAAATTAAAAAGAAAATTATTAGGTTATTCTGTAACAGATGGGTATCACTTCTTCCTAGAAAAGAAAAGAAGAGCAACAAACAGGCTGAGCTGCTTTGTTTGTTCTTATTCCTGACACATATGATTGAGGAGCTAACGATGAAAGGATCTCTCCTGGACCTGACACTTACAAACGAGGAAGAACTGGTTGAAATCTGAAAGTCAGACAGCCTTGGTTGCAGCAATGGTGTTCAAGATCTTAAGGGAGTAAGGCAAAAAGCAGGACTGCAATCCTGTCTTTCAGGAGAGCAGACTTTTGCCTCTTCAGGGACCTGCTTGGAAGAATCCCATGGGATATAGCCCACGAGAGAAGAGGAGTGCAGGAGAGCTGGTTGATATTCAAGGATAACTTTCTCCAAGCTCAAGAGTTGTACTGACAAGTAGGAAGTCAAGCAAAGGCAGCATAAGGACTGCATGGATGAGCAAGGACCTCTTAACTGAACTTAAACATGAAAAAGGGAGTATATCAGAGGTGGACAAAGGGGCAGGTGAGCCAGGAGGAGTATATAGTTGCTGTCCGATCTTGCAGGGACAAGGTTAGGAAAGCCAAGGATGACCTGGAGTTAAATCTGGCAAGAGATGAGAAAGGAATGTAGAAAGGATTCTACAAATACATAAACAGCAAAAGGAAAACCAGGGAAAACATGACCCCTCTGCTGAATGGGGCAGGGGATTTGATGACAAATGATGTGGAAAATGACAAGGTATTCAATGACTTTTTTGCCTCAGTCTTTACTGGTAAGACCTGCCTTCAGGAATCGCAGGCACCTGAGATCAGAGGAAAAGTCTGCAGCAAGAAATACTTACCCTCAGTGGAAGAGGAGAAGATTAGGGAGTAATTAAAAAAAAATTTACATACTTTGGAGATTGTGGAGTCTCCATTCATGGAGATATTCAAAACTCAACTGGACATGGTACTGGGCAACCTGCTCCAGGTGATCCCTCTTGAGCAGAGGGCTGGACTAGGTGATCTCAAGAACCTAAACGATTCTATGATTCTATAATTCTGGCTATAGGCACCAGCTTTTAGGGATAGTGGACAGAGCAAGTTTATGTTTGAACTGAAGCTGAACTGCAGCGACGCAAAGATTTCAGGGTGCATACAAAGCCACATTTTCTAGGCACGAACCCTAACCTCAATTTGCTGGACCTGACCTGTGCAGGTGTCTGACAGAGTCAATGGAAAGAGAATTTCATTCACATATAATTTAGGGTGGAAAATCAGCTGTAAGAGTTCTGACTCCCTTTTGGAAGTCTTGCTCCTGTGGCAAGAGGGATCCCTGAGAAACCACATCTGTAACCTTGGAGGTTATACAGCAGCTAAACAGGGTCTCTTCTGTTGCTGCTTTGGATTTAATTGTTAAATCTCAGCAAGCCCCACTTCAGGTCCTTTTTTTGGATTTAACCCAGAAAACTTTCTTCAAAGCTTGAATGGTGAATGAGAGAAAATCTTTGAGCATAGTTGTCTCATTAAGCACCATGCTGCCAAGGTTTAAGTTCAGAAATATAAGTCTGGTGTTCTTTCATCTGCATAAATATATTTTTACAGGACATTTGACCTTTTTCATTCTCCCAGTTTTCTAGCAGAGATTGAACTTCACAGGAATGGAGAAGGGCAGAGAGTCTGATTGAGAGAAAAGAATAACACTGGGAGAGTAACTCTTTCTCTATAAATTGAATCTCTGACTCAGATTGTTATATATATGATACCAAGAGCAGAATGATTGACATTGCAAAGAGAGAAAGACAGAAACACCTCCAGAATACCATAACATTCACTTGCTATTTTAAATTATGTGAACATTCTTCATTTAGTTAAGTAAAAAACATATTTAGATTTAAAGATATGCACTGAAAATTACCAGAAGTCATAAATTACATTTTACACTACAATATTTTTTTTTCCTGTTTAAAATTATGCTTTTCATTGCTATTATAGCCAGCCGTTTCTCATTGGGCAGAAAAATAGACAAGAACCACTTGGACCTATTCTTTAAATCTAAACCTTTCCCAAAAAATCTTCAGTGAAACATGTATCCATCAACCCAATACTTTTGCAGTCATAATCATCCAAGTAGTCCTACATTATGATGGTGCCTTTATTTGGTAGGCAGCTGGATAATCTCAGTGTACTTGCTCAAAACCCAAATCTTGAAGGTTTTTGTTTTCAAAACCTTTTTATTTATCTTAAAATAACTCAAAGAAATTTAAATCCCTAATTTCTTTATTTTCTTTCTATGATTGTGGGGTAGGATTTACTTGCCAGTGACAGCAGTAGAGCTCAATAGAAAGTTTAAGTTCAAAATTGCGCTCAAGTTATCTGTGAGGAAAATAAAGAGGTTGAGGAAAGCATGAGCATCTTTAATGGACTTGTTTTTAACCTCTTATATAGTAGCCATGGATTTTTTTAAAGAATGATGGTACTTAAAACTGACTGTTTTAAATATAATGAACATAATTAAACCAGACAACAACTTAAGAGAAGAAAGCATATCAGTACTTGTAAACGCGTGATTTACTAGGTGGGTTGTTGCTGGCTGGCAGCCAAGAACCCATGCAGCTGCTCATTCTCTCCCCTCCAGCTGCCCTCCAGCCCCACATGATGGAGACAAAGTAGGAAGAACAGGAGTAAGAAAGCTCATGGGTCAAGACAGAGATAGGGAAATCACTCACATATTACTGTGACAGGCAAAGCAGACTCATCTTGTGGGATTTGACTTAGTTTACTGACAATTAGCATAAACATTTAGTCACTGATTCAGGTAATGGAAACAAAGAAGACAGACACTTCAACACCTAGGGAAAACATGTTTTCTCCCCCTTTCCCAGGCTAAACTTCATTCATACACTTCCCTTCCCCTTCCTGGTCTCCGCTTCCCCTGTTGTCACTGCAGGCTATGCTTGGTCCTTTTGTTGGGGTGAAAGGTGGTGCAGGAGGCTGTGTCAGAGCATGGTGTTTTCTTGTTGTTGCTCATAATTTCTCATCCTGTTCTTCTACTGCTCCTTCCTTCTTATTTGCTTCCTCTGCTCTGGCATGTGTTCTCCAAGGGCTGTGGTTCCTTTGGGGTTTATCCATGAGCCACAGTCCATCTGGAGGTGTTACCAGTTCCACTGTGGATCACCTCCTACTGCTCTGGCTGCACTGTTCTTTCTCTTTGGCATTTTCTCCCCTTTCCTATGTATGTTATGTTTCTATAGAGATGCCACCAGCGTGGCTGATGGGCTTACCTGTGTCCTGTGGTGTGTCCATTGCAACTGGCTGGAACCACCTGTGTCTGGCACAGGGAAAACACTGGCATCTTCTCACAGAGGCCACCCCCGCAGCCCCCTGTGGCCAGCGCCTTGCCATTTATGCACAAAACCTTACTGTAATATAAATAATTTTATTTTCTATAAATATACATATAAAACAAATAACTTTTATGGTGAAGCCTTTCTTTCACAATTACATAAAAGCCCTTTTAACAGTCTTAAAATGAGCTGTAAAGGTAGCTGCCCCCTCATAACTGATTATTGAGCAACACCCTCAGAATTTAAGAGTCAAAAGGGAAGGGAACAGAACAAGATGAAATAAGCAAGAGAAAGGAGAAAAAGTAGGAAGGATTTGAGAGAGCAAAAAGGGGGAATCCATAAAAATTTCAAGCTACAGGTGAACTGCTGCAGTTCTTCAAAATCTAACATGTGACAAATCTATTTACAAAGGAGCTGACTTGTATTGCTTCAGTGAAATGCTTCAGAGTAGTGTTACATTAACTCCATAGCAAGGTATCTTAGTCCACTGAATTTGGCAGGATTTTGGTGGCTGATGGACTAACACCTACAGAATTTTTTTGTCCAGTGTCCATTTTGGGGCCTATGAGTGAACAGCGATACAGGGGACCACGGGCACTGTACTTTGCTGCCTTTCTTTTGGAATTCATAGGTCTTTCACTTATGTCATCGCAAAGATGTAAAAGTATTTTCCTCAACATGGGACACGCCAGAAGGCTGTGCTTCCATTC
>NW_010133283.1:48137-48441 GCF_000699245.1 Pterocles gutturalis | reverse complement strand
GGTTCCGTGCTCGGGGGGGGTGAAGTGCTGCCCAGCAGCCCCAGCGCTGTTCGTGTGCTCGCGCGGGGTTGGCGTTTTGTGGTTTTTTTATTGTTTGGGACACTGGGAAGTGTTTCTGGGTGAGCCTCTGGAAGCAGAAAGCAGCCCTTGGGGGAGTTAATGGGATGCTGTCAGATGCAGCGCTGAGCTGCAGGGGACGAAGTTTCCGTGTTTGGCAAAACTCGAGGCAGAGCGGAGAAAGCAGCCGGAGCCTCAGCAGGCTGCCGGCGCTGCTCTGGTCACCGAAGAGGGGCAGGGAGCAGGG
>NW_010133283.1:47612-48106 GCF_000699245.1 Pterocles gutturalis | reverse complement strand
AGCAGGACATTCACGGTGATGAAACGTTGTCGGGATGCTGCATCTCGCTGCTGGAATAAATTCCTGCCGCTGGCGGGACTCTGCGGCTTTGGGGGCACAGCTGTCCAAATACCGACTTTAGAAGTTCCTGAGATTTGTCAAGAGGCTGCTGGGGTGGGGGGTGCGGTGAGGTGCCGCAGAGCAGAAAGGCGATGTGCCGTCAGCAGAAGTGTCGTCCCAGCTGCGGTGTCCCCTCCCCTGCCCCCCAGTGTCGCGCTGGGCACGCGAGATGAGGGCAGAGGGTGCGGTGGCACTGGAAGGTTATTTAAGCCAATGTGTCAGTGGATAGACCTCGGAAAGCGTTTATCCTCGTCTGTAAGGATCAGTACACAGTTAGCAGCCGTAGCAGTCAGCAGCGATGCTGAGGGGTGGCTGCACGCGCCCCGGGACGGACAGGCAGTGACACCTAACAAGTGATGGGACAAGAGGAAACGGCCGCAAGGGGAGGTTTAGGC
>NW_010133283.1:47307-47548 GCF_000699245.1 Pterocles gutturalis | reverse complement strand
GGTCACCATCCCTGGAGGGGTCAAGAAACATGTGGATGTGGGGCTTGGGGACAGGGGTTAGTGGGTTGGGTGGGGTTGGGGTGGACTTGATGATCCTTGAGGTCTTTTCCAATCTTAATGATTTGATGACTCTATTCTATGGTTCTAAGTTTTTTTTTTTTTATTATTCAGCAGAACAGGGAAATGCTCCATGACCCACTGGGGACCCACCTTGGGGCAGAGCCTGAAAACCTGGAGAAGG
>NW_010133283.1:327-47005 GCF_000699245.1 Pterocles gutturalis | reverse complement strand
TGCGGCACGCGCTGCGTGGGACGTCCATCTGCCCCGAAAGTCAGCTAAGGGGCGGCGGCAGGCAGTTTGGTGATGACCTACTTACTTTAAAAATATCTCTTATTGCAGCCATGCCGGCTCATCATAGAGACACTGCTTACGTATCCCAGGCAGCCCTGGCCTCGGGACTCCCTGTTTCCCTGTTCTGTCTCTGAAGTTACCTTCGAGGAGAAATCACTCCAGATTGCTCCACAGATTGCCTTGACGGTAAGTATTTATTCATATGTTACATTAAACATAAATAGTTGAGCAATAGAGTAGTCTGCTCCCAACAAAAATAAATAAGTCAATACACAGTGTTCATAAAATACAATTAGACAGAATGTTATTACAAATACAACAAAGTTTGCAGAGGTTTGGTTTTTTTTCTTTTTTTTTTTTTTTTAAACCGTTGTATAGTACATTCCCAACATACCAAAGAAAAATAGTGCAGTTTGATTTTTTTACATCGCTTCCTCAGGCTCTGCGAGTTGGAGGGTTTGCTCACTCCTGTCTGTTTGTTTAAAAAATACTATTTCACTGACGTGACCAAAGGGACACACAAACTGAAGCGTTTGTTGGGGTGTTTTCTGTTTTTTTGAGACCTTGCAGCAGCCGCCCACTGGCCTGTAGCCCAGCTCTGAGCGACGATGGGACCCGGCTGCGGGCGCGTCCCCATCCTGAGCAGACCCCAACCCTTGGAGGTGCGGGTGAGCAGCAGAGCTCATCGTCACTTGCTCCTCCTGGCCCTCCCCCGGCTGTTATTTTAGGGCTGTGATGCGCAGAAGGGGGTTTCCTTCCCACCAGCCTCCCCCCCAGCACCTTTCTCAGCACTGAGTGGGCTCCTCTGTTCTTTCTGTTTCAGGACCGTGATGCTCGTGAGCCCAGAGAACAACCCTGAAGCTATTGGGCTATCCCACTGATGGGGGAGTTTTGTTTGTTTGTTTTTTTACCCTCCCCAGGTTTTCTAGGAGCGCAGGTCCCAAGGATCCATGAAATCTGTGGCTGACCCATCAGCAAAATCCTGCTCCCTCCCTCACTGACACAGAGATACACATTCACTTGAACAACAGGCACCCGGGAAAGCAGGTAGAGTTCGGGTGGTGACTTTATACAGCGTGACAAAGCGCTGGGACAGCAGCAGAGCTGCCGGCAGCTCGGGGCAGAAGCCCAGCTCGCCATCAGTCCCCTCTGCTCTCTCCGCAGGATGGGGCCAAACGGATGCTGCGACTGAAAGCACGCGGCCAAGCAGGGGAAGACGTGGCACAGAACTTCCACGGGCGCATGGACGGCTCTGCAGCCCAGCACCGTGCTGCAGCAAAGCGGGTCAGAGCCCAGGCAAGCTTCACCGGGCAAGTGCTAGTGCCTGGTGTGTGCTCGCAGGGTCCCGAGGAAAGTCCTCCCCGAGAGCTCTGCGGAGCGGGGAGCAGCTGCAGTGAGTAACCTGGAGGAGGCTCGGCTCCGCTGTGTCTGCTCGGGGATGGGGATCTGAACTTCACGGCGCTCCGCACAGACGCAGAGAGCGTGGGAGCCGCTCACGGCAGCAGGGAAGCGCTGTCTGCGTGCGGAGCTCGTGTTAATCTGAACTGCGTCAGGCAGATCGTGGCACCTGGGAACAGCTGCAGGGTAAATCTGCAAAGGAAATGAAGGCATGTCTGTGGGACGAGGATGCGGTGGAGGCTGGGCAGCGTGCGCTGGTCAGCAGCGACTAACGGATGTTCGTAGCTAATGGTGCCAGACCGTCCCTGCTCAAACAAACCCTGTTAGTTTAGTTTAAGGCCATGCTCCCAGCTGGTCACCTTTTCTACTTTAATTGCTGCTAAATACAAATACAAGTGTTTCAGAAACAGGAGCTCGTACACATTCTCTTCTGTGTTCAAGGCACAGACACTGAGTCCATGACCGTGCTCCTCCCAGGACCCAACTCAACGCCTGCCTGGTGAGTTCTGGATCCGGCGCTGCCTCCGTGGAAGGTTCTGGCAGAGCACATCCAGGCGTCAAAGGTGCAGTAAGTCAAAATATAAATGCTCTAGTATGTCAAATCCCCCCCTTTGGAATATCTCAAAGGTGTAGAGAGACTGTCCTCTAGAGAGGGAAACAGGAGAATGCAAAAAGATTTTGTCTAGAAATACAAAGTGAGCGTAACAAGGACTATCAAACACAAACCTTCTCTGGTGAAGGAAAAGTTCTGGTTTTAAAAGTCTGTTACAAATCTCTTGGATATTTATTACATTACATGGAAGATGCAATTAAAACACCCTTTTGCAGTTACAGTGCAAGAAATGCTCCAGCCGACAGCTCCCAGGGCCCCCAGGGCCAGGCTGCTCAGTGTCACTTGTTCTCAATCAGTGTCTGCACTTTGTAGACAAGGTCTCTGGCTATCCTCAGAATTTCCTCGGCATTGTGGTGCTCTGCCATTTCTGAAAGACACAAACATTCTTAACTGTCAGTGGCAATTTCAGCCCCAGCATTGATATTAATGCAGCATTAGCATTCATTAATTAGTGTAACATTAGCAGCAATCCAGAAGCATTGCAGGGGGTGAGGTTTGTAGAATTAAAGACGGAATAAGTGGATGAAGCCCTCAGTGCTGCAGGTCAAGATCTCATCCTTCTGCTGTCAGTTCTCTTGCTGCAGCCCCAGGCCAGAAACGGGAGCTCTGTACCCACGCACGCCTGCAAACAGCCTCCTGGCATCTCAGAAATGCAAAGCTGGACTCTGCTTGATCAAAAAATACCTCTCGAGGCAGGGACTGTTGCTGGAGTGTCTGGGACACAGCTGATAACTACAGTTCAGAAAGGCTTCGTGTACACGGGGCAACTCTGCGCTCTGCAGCTTGAAGCAGAGCAGAAGGTAGCTCACGGCAGACCCAAATCCTCAGATCCACTATAAACTTTTCATGCAGCTCAGGCAAGTGCTGGGGGGGGGTTTGCTGCTTTTTTTGGGGGGGTGTATTAGTTTTTGCTTTGGTGAGGTTATTTTTTGAGGAAAGCGTTAATGTACAGCTTTGGAATAAGAGTGGCTGAGGCAAAAACAAAACCAAATTGGAGGCTTCTCCAACAGATGGCAGAAAGCCACAGCATTGATGATTTAGTAAATTACTGTGATTACACAAAATTGTTTCCAAACTTCTTAAAATACCCTAACTGGCAGCAGTTGTTTAGGACTAACTTGCGTTCTGCAGCCAGGAAGGGACGGAGCTTGCTCTGGCAGCACCCTTGGCTAGCAGCTGCGGACCACCATGGTCACCAATCAACCACGGAAGCGGTTGGAGATGTTGTGCATGCACAGTTGCTTATATTTTTCAGCCCCAGCAACGTTGAGCCCTATACACAGAAATGACTCTGGCAATCATAAAACTTGTGAGAGACTTTGCAAAAAATTAAGCAACATTTTAGCAGCTGCCAGTAAACCAAGGGCAGAGAGTCACTGACAAATCTTCAGAAATTCTGAAGTATCACTGACACTGAAAAAGCTACCGCCTTCTTGTGTGGTATTGTTTGTGTGTGCCGAGACAGGTCTCCAGGAAGCATGTGAAAATCTGGACTCTTCATTGACATGAAGGGGCAAGAGCTTCAGAGCTTCACCTGCCCACGGGCTCGTCAGGACAGCAGGAACACTGCACCGCTGCAGACGGATTGTCGGAGCAAGGGAGAAGGAGCAAACTCTTGTTACTGGCTTTTTTATCAAAGTGTCTCTCTTAAAAAAGTCTCTTACCATTAAAAAACTTGATGATATCAGTGAAGTCCATGTTGTTATCACGGATAATCTCTCGATAAACTTCCACAAGTGCTAAGGCAATGAAAAGGACAAAATGTTCTGAAGAGATGTGCTTTGCTGCCCAAATAACTTCCCACACTGTAAATACATCCTCGTACAACAATTCTGAATGGGAATAAACATTACAAGAGCATCTGATTATTCAAACTGACCATTTCCCCCTCTCTAACTAACGTCTTACAGGTCTCATGCAGACACGAACAGTACTCGGTGACGCCTCCTCTTCCTCTCCCCCAGCCCACTCCTGTCACTTATTGTGCAATTATGGCAACAGAATTGGGTTTAAAGCTACGGACTTGCCTGATAGCAAGCTGGGTCTCTCTTCAACACCGCTGTACCCAACAATTACAAGCAGCTACTTCTGTTAGAGCGTGGGGGGGTGTTTGTGCAGGGATCCTGCGGTGCTCCCATCGTATATAAAGTACCTCCCTCAGCAAAGCACAACAGCTCCTGAGCTACTGCTGAGCTGCTCCTTGCTATCAAATGGATTAGAAAGGAGGTATCAAAGCTTACAAAGGTGCGTGATCAACTTGGGATCACCTTCTTGAGCAAACAGGCATCTGCGCTGAGCAGAAACTGGGCTCCAACCACATTACCAGGAATTCACAGCACTCCTTTCCCAGCTCTGACTTCCTGCCAGTGCTGGTTCATCCCTGAGAGCTGCATTAGCTTTCCTTGCTACAGACTCTCTTGGAAGCTCCGCTGCTACTCTCCATCCAGACATTTAGACCAAAACACAGAGCTGTTCACAGTTTTGCACAACTCTAAACTACAGGCATAGAACATTATTACCTCTTTTAAAGTCAAGCAGGAACCAGCGGTAGCAGAAGTAAAAGTGAGTGTAATCTCCATTCTGGTGCATCAATTCAAAAAGCTCCGAGTCTAGAATCTAAAATGCAAAACATCAGCTGTCAGCATCTTGTCTGAAAGTAGCCGTTTGTTTTGTTTGTCAAGATGAACTGACCTGCTCTAATACACACTCTTCACTCTGACAGCAAATGCTGTCCCCTGAAAAGCAGGAAATCAGTTTGGGGCTGCATAAAACAATTCTTGCCCTCCCAAAGTACCGGATGACTAGGAACCCCAGTGATTGGAGTTCCTGCCCTTCACTGTGGCATCGAGCTAGTTCTGAGCCTCTGCCACAACCTCTTCTTCTTTCCAATAAGATGAAACAAGACTCACTTGGATTAGGGACCGCATGTTGGCAAAGTGTGTGTCCATCGCCCCGCCATTGGGGAAGTTCTGGCTCATCCTCTTCATCAGGTGGCTGAAGCAGCTGTACGCCAGTTGATCTGTAGATATAACACAGAGCGCTCAGCATTGCTCTTTGTGTGACTGCTTGAACCAAAATAACAGACTGCAGGACAAGGGAAAAACTGGGTTTTCCCCTTTGCTGTTCCCTAACCCCATGACCAGTACTCAGATGAAACAGACAGAAGACAGTACCCAGCTCTGGACCATTGTCACTAGTTACGTTTCAAAAGCACCCAGCTTGCAGTTGAGTTTTCAGCTTCAGCAACTGCTGGAACACAGCTGCTTTGAAAATTTAGTAAAATTTAATCTCGCAGTCAATGAGCGAACAAAGAATCCTCAAGATACTAACGGCAATCCTTTCAACAAGACACACGTAGAGAAAATACGAATCAAGAGCTGCAGGTTTGATTTTCCTGGTGAGCTAGCCCTGGTTTATGCATACAGCTTCTGAAACAGCATTTCTAAAGAAAGCCCTCCCTAAAGATACCAACATGTTCCAAAAGAAAACCCTTCCTACCATTGTCCAGTATAACCATCAAAGGAGCCAGGAGGTCACACATGCCTTGAACATAACCAACTTCTAGGTGCTCCCAAACGTAACTGCAGAAAGAAGAACACACAAGAGATAATACAATTAAAAATCCTCTTGCTGCATGGTGGCTTCAAAAATTTGTCTTACACCTAAAATACAACTCCTTTTGGAAGCTTTTAAGTGTCTTGTTCTAGAGTGCTGTAAAAGGTAAAGCTAGAAATCCAGAGAATTACACCAATTCACATCTTCCAACACCCTGGTATAAAATGACAAGTATTTCTGCTGGTTTTTTTCAGGGTAATTCCGAAAGGCTCTATAAATAATCCACGATGAGGACAGAGCAGCATGTGAGACAGGAACCTCTGTTTTCATGTGACTCTTGCTGCAGGCTCTTCATGTGTTGTGAAGGGGTAGGAGAACGTGATCAATTGTCTGCTTACAGGATGAATTAACTAATACCAAACTTTTCTCTTCCTGTTCCTCAAAAACTAAATACTGCATTGAAGTCTAATTAGATTATGTGAGAGCAAATCTTAACCAGCTGTTGAATGTGTCTCAGAACTTTCTGACACTTCACATTCCAGAGTCCTCTATTGTTTTCTGGTTGGATAGGGAAGACCAAGCCTTACACACATGGCTTGCATATCAATAGTTTGTGAAAAACAACAGCTATCAAAAGCATAACAGTCTGTGGAAAAAAGCCCAGATTTTTAAAAGATACCTGGGTTTTTTTGGCTTTTGTTTTCTTTTTTCCCTTAAGGGGAACCTTGGTATTTTTTCCAAGTGTTAAAGTCTTCGACACGTTCTGTTTTAAGTGCGTTTAGTTGCATTCCTAAAAGCAAAGCCAGCTTTCTATTGATTCCACCTGGTCTCAGTCGCCAAAGATGCTGGTTTGAGTTTGGTTTGATTTGAAGATGCAATCTTTCTGTCTACCTAGTAGATGTCCCTCAACACGGTATCTGGGCCCCTCACAATTACCGCCATCCTGACAGCACGCCATTAGAGCACGGATATGTTCTCCTCAGGTAGGAAACCAAAGCTAAGAGTACATTCAGAGTAGTTCAAGGTGACTGATAAGGCTCTGTCTCTTGAGGTAGAAAGAGAATCTTCTCAAGCCTGCATTCCAAACTCGGACCGGCTGTCAGCCCCACACTCCCTAACCTACCATCCTGCCTGTTCCTCCTTCTTTTAAGTTTTTTAAGTTCATTAGTGAGAATTTTTATACAGACTATTATTTTTGTATTATGAAGTTCATGGATTATGACAAAAATGTGAAAAGTAGTTCTGTTTACAAGCTGTGTTACCTGCACATGACATTTCGGAGTTTCTCCAGGTTATCGGCAGTGAAATACCAGTAATTCCGATCACATCTCTGGACATCTTTATCAATTCTGTGCAAATTTAAGGCAACAGTGTCCAATAATTCTATCTAGAAGAGAAAAATTTTAGTTAGATCTGCTGAGTTTAGAACATTCCCAGGACTTGGTGCGGGTTCACGCAGAATGAACAAACCAGCAACAGTATAATTATATTCTGGGCATAGGAGAGCATCAAAATACTCGACTACTGTCAGAAATCCCAGGTGAAATGCATACGCTTTCGCTGGTAAATGTTCCAAGCCTGTCCTGTTTTCAAAGGGTTATTTCTAGTTGAACAGCTTCTCAGAGAAAGTCAAAAACTCAACTACTAATCTGATGACAGCAATGCTAATCAAGATGGTGGAGTCCTGAAGCTAGATTTAGGTTGTGGTTCATTTTGATTAAATGTGGGTTTTAGCTTGAATTAAATGACACTGAAATCTTAAAAAGTGGTGCATCGTCCACACATCCACACCTGCCCCCAGCTCCTGGAAATTTTTAGCTGTTAGAACAGTTCCACATTATTTTCCTTGCCCTCCCACTCAAAAAAAGACTCTAATTTTTCTTGCTGTCTTATTTCTAATCTAGCTCAAAATCCCTAAGAAAAGATCAGGATGCAAAAATCCTCATTGTCCCCCCACCTGCAGCTCTAGTTTGGGATTGCCTCTCATTAAATCCTAGCTGAAAAGTACAAGTCCTTCCTAGAAAAGCAATGCTGTGCAGAGAGATGGTGATTCTTATGTGGTGACCTACTGTGTAGGATGCAGCGCAGACAGAAGCAACATCCATTAAATAATCCACCTGGGAACACAGCTGCTCTTCTGATACAGAATCCTCAGACTGCTGTACGACTGACTTGGCTTTCTGCGTACGTGGCATGTCCGGATCAGTCCTTTCCAAGTCAGTGCTAGCTTCTTCTTCTGCCCCCTCTTCAAAGGAGACGCTCTGCCCGTCATCGATACTGGACAGGATGCCTGAGGCCACAGAGTAGTTCCTGGAGGACGGCAGCCCAGAGTCGGGGGAGTCGAACTCCACAGCCTGTTGTTCTACGGCAGCTACGGCTGCTGGTGTGTCGGCAGACACCACGGTGAAACTGGGGTCGTCCTGACCTCTGGAGTCCCGCTCCGCTGAGTCTGTTTCATCTACAGATATAAAGACCTGGGGGTGGGCAGGGGAGACAAGATTTAGATAAAGCAGGGGGGAAGAGAGAAGCAAGAAACATTAATGCAGCAAACTAACATCCAGCCACAACAGAAATGACTGCATTACCTCAGTGAACAAGGTCACTGATTAGTACAGCTTCCCTGTGTGCAAATGGTTGAGAGCTCCTCACTCAGTCTTTACACTGAGACTGTAAGTCTAAAAATAATACCAATTGATGATCTCATATCCGTCTCCTATGATGACAGAATCAGAAATATGCTTTAAGAGTAGTGGTCTTTTGCTCTATGCTGGATTTAATGAATAAAGGACCTACAAGTAAGAGATCTAGGAAGTTATTCCTGAACCTTAAAGCCCCTTAGACAGGTCCTGCTTAACAACAGCTACAGAATACCCAGAACACAGACCTGCTCTCGGCTCTAGTATGGAGGCGCTACGGCTTCAGATCCTGTCCAGGATTCAGGTAGCTCCAGCCTGACGGAGCTGTGCTAACCTAAATCTCTGCATCCCTGGGCTGTACCTCTGCCAACGCCAAGCCGCCCGCGCCATACGGGTGGGTGGGAAGGGAGTACCTACATCGTTGCTGATGGTGGAGTCCCTGTGGATCAGTCGCTGGACGTGGCTGTCGATGCTGCTGCCCGACGAGAACTTTGCCAGTGTGGCAGAGTGGGATTCTTTCTCTCGCTGCTTTACAATGACCTCACAGGCTTTCCACTCAGCCATCACCTTCTGATACCGGAGAGCAATGTCTTCATCCACCTGCAGACAGACAGACAGATCCTGAAATGCTGGTCCTCCTTGAAAGACAGCATTAACAACGAGTGGAAGCCAGGAGGGAGAGGTCTAGAGCAAGTGTAATGGCTCAAACCGAAAGCCTGAAGGATCCCAAAGCCCTCGTGCACATGACTGTGACCGGGAAGTGCGATGACTGGAGCAGTAAGATGCTGTGTATTTACTGCACGAAATAACAATCACTGTAGACGTCAGAAAAGATTCATATAAGCACATGTATATGTTATCAACAGTGCTTCAACATTGTTCAGGAAAGAACAAAAGATGTCACAGGCTTTCACAAGAAACCTCCCGTAGAAGTCAGATGCAATCTGATGGAGCAATTGCTGCCCCTAACCAGATTATCCTAATTTCGTTACACCTCCTTTCCAACTCCTTCTCTATTCCAGCTCTAACATAGCCCTTGCAATGAATTCCAGGTCACAAGTTTACAGACACCAGCTCTGTACAGAGGTAGGTGCAGGCAGGGACTCCTGAAGAGCAGAAATCCCAACTCACGCAGCCCAGTCGCGTGGCCAGACCCAACCGCTCTGGTTCCCACAGCAATAAAAGACTTTTTGCCCCTGCTGTGTTCCTCTGTTGAAAGACAGAACAGGAAGCTGCCCTGAGCTATTAAGGGACATGTAGTAATTTTACAACTCTGTCACTTGTCAAGAGTTGAAGAGAAACTGCAATTGTGAGTTGGCTTCAGGCTCTGGAGTGGCTACCAGAGCGTTCATGCTAAGAGCTGCAGGCTGTTTGTCACTTGAGGTAGCTGTCGAGTCATAAATCATAAAACAACAGTTAGTGGCAGGCTGGAGGACAGCCATGTTTGGGAGCGCCCCAGACACTGATGGATGACTGCAAAAAATATCATCAGAAGGCAAAGATGATAAATCACCTGCAATGACTTCAGCTAAAGACATGTTACATTTCCTATATGGGCAAATGTTATGACTGTTTTCATGTGATTCATTTAATAGACTCTTACGTGCAATGGTAAGCTTTGGGCTCCAGCTGCAAACATCTGCTTGTTCCCAGCCTGGTGTATTATCAAGGCACATGTCTAGTGATTACAACAAATGAAAGCACTCAAAGCAAAAAGTTGGTACTGCTACACACAGAGTAGCAAAGGGAGACAGTACAACCAAGAGATGGACAAATTGTGGTTTCATTAATGGGAACGAAATACTTAACGCCAAGTTTCGGACTGTGAAATAAGGCTGTGACATAACCTAGGCAATTACTCACTGATCAATGTTAGCAGCAGCAGGGGAGGTATTAAGAGGAATATCATCTCACCTGAAATTGCTCCTCATGTTTTACAGAGGCACATCTTATTTAAGTCTAGCAAAAGCATAATGACCTTACAAACCAAACCTTCCTCTGGGTATTTTTAGCCTCTAGACAGTAACTTCAAGTGCACTTCAGAAGGTGCAGCGGGGCTGTTCACAGCTCCATTAGATGTCCACACATACAGATGCAGTACCACATAGATAAAGCAGTTAATTCAAAGAGCATTTTGAAGTATAACTCAGCTAACACACCATCTAAGAGAGGGATGACTCAAGTTTCTATCCAAATGTCAATGTCTCCCCATTTCATAAGTGAGAAATGTGTGAAAACAGGATTTGCTCAGGGCAAGTGCATGTCACAGGCAGAGGCTGAATGCAGGCTTCCTGACTTCCCTGAAGAACTCTCCTGTAGTGATTTTCAGACATGATAACACGATATCATAATCCCTCTGCTAACATGTGTCACTCATATTTTCAGTAGCATTTTTCCCTTAGCCATATTCAACAATAATAAAGACTAACACTTGCCATTCAGAAGACAAAACCTATTCTGCAAACAATTCAAATCCTGGAAAAGTTGTGCTTACCTGGTCCATTTCCTTTTTAGCCATGCCGAATTTATAGTGACCCAACAAGAATGGCCATACTTCCTTCCGAATCTCATGCTGTACCCCACCATAGTAAACTCTCCTTAGTAGTTCCAGTTCCTTGTAATTCTACAGCAGTCAGGAGAAAGAGGTATTGAAGGCAATACATCTTTATTTTCCTCAGGCATGCTCATGTACACTTCATACCAAGTATAGAGACAGTGAAATGCACGCACGGCACTAAATAAACTTTGCAGCTTGATTCAAGCCTTTAGGGTCCTAGCTCAGATCCAGTCTAAGATAAGTTGTCACGCCATAAAACAGTCCAACTTTTAATCGAGTCATGAGATCAGTTGCTTTGATGTTATTAATATCTTTGCCATCATCAGAGAAGCAAAGGATAAAAGACATTATGGTAAGAATTGACTCTCACTCTCACTAGATTCTGGAGTGATCCTTTGAAGACTAGAAAGCTCCTTTAGTACTTCCTGGGGTCCATTCTGAGGGACACCATGCCCAGCACAGCAGCGTACGGGAGCTAATGTAATATCATAAAGGTATTCTGTTAGTTACCTTCTTGTCCTTCTGGTACTTGCTCCAGACCTCTTTAGTCAGGCCCCCGGCAGCACTGGATGGTTTGTCCGGTGGGACGATGGTGTGGTTCACGAGGGCAGACAGATGGGTTCGCACTGTTGACAAATGGCGGCAGTAGGCGAGCCCTGCGGGTGGGGCAGGAGGGAGACTTTTATACATGAGCAGCCTACCTAACAGCAGCAGCCCCTTTCTGGAGATGAAGCTGTGACATTTTAAACCTGCTGCTAATAGCCCTGTAGGAACTAACCTTGCATTGTAGTATATAAGAATGAAGAACTGCAGCAGAGCCAAAGATTTTTATTTAGTTACACAGACTAGTCAGTTCCAAGCAGAGGATTACCCTGTAACGTAAAACTACACGCTGTCTTCGCTAAGCATCAGTTCACCCATTGCAAACCCCACAAATAATGGAATGATGATGGACTTGAGTCGTGTCCCCCTCCTGCCCCAAGGTGATCGGACTCACAGCAGTACCTCTGGGGTCGGACTGCTTTCTAAAACAAGCATCACGTGCTTTTTAGATAAGCATATTGATACCGCAAGGGCTGGCTATGAGAAGCTTCACTTACATCCATAAAAGGCTCTGGAAACTATTTGCCTCTTCATGCTCTCACACAACATCTTCAGTGGAGTTCTGTGGAGACAGGACAGGAACACGACAGCTCATGAGCACTGAGATCTTCATGGATTTTATCCCCATGACCTACACATAGCAGTTCTTTCTCTGCACCAAGATCTATTTAGCTAAAGGACAACAATAATGACAAACCACACTTTTGAAAGCATTTTCCCCCACCAGCATTTTGGCCCAAACCAGATTCACCTCCTGCATTGAGCTACAGCTGCCGCAGCTGCATGGTAAAGGTCCTTGTTGCCCTTCGTTGTAATTGTTAACAACTCGTAAAGAAAACACTTCCACAGCTGAATGATATTAAACTAGACAAAAGAACTAGACATAATTTTTCTATCAAAATGTGACTAAGGAGTAGTTTAATAGGTTAGTTTTAATAAACGACGTTTCTTGCTGTATAACTCCATTTTCCTGTGTTAGAAACTACTTGAAAAGTTTTACTCTCTGTCTCTGGTGCTGCAACCCTGTGGCATGCACCAGATCTCCCAGGGAAGTGCTCTGCACAGCGTGCTTACCTGTCGTGGATGCAGTTGCAGCAGCTGGGTATGTCGTAGGGAGAGCTGCCCGTTGAACAGGAGATGCACGAGGAGCCTTGGCTGCAGTGCTCCAGCTGCCACGAAAGCAAGTTTGCCCCAAAGCCTTGCATCTCTATCATTTCGCTGGTGTCTAAGGAAAAAAACAAACACAACAGCAGGCCATCAGCCTTTTTTCTTCTTTCCCCCTCTTCCTTCAGTGCATCCTGACAGCTTCATGCTTTACTCTCAGCAGGCTCTGAACCTTGATGCCGAAAAGGGGAGAGCACCATCCTAGTGACCTCGGAAACACTGCTCTCGGCACATCTAAACCAGCTGCATGCTGTGCACGGTCACCTCCTCGATGTCCAATCCCTTCATCAGTTTCCCCTTTCTTGCCCATGCACATCCCAGTTTGTGTTTCAAAAGACTAGAGGAGAGTGCTGCAGTAACAACTAAAACTGGTTTTGTGTAATGCTATGGTAATGTTATTTATGGCCAGAAGAGATCATCTATTTAGCGCAGAAGGATAATTCAAGTCCTACTAAAGTCAACACTACATTTATAAAAGTGGACACTCTGCAGGAAAATGTGATCCAACAGTACAGTGCAGCTTCCTGAGTTATCCCTGCTCCATCAAATCTCTTTGCCTTTCTAACCAGCTTCAGGAAGGCAACGCCAAAAAATCACCAGTTGCCTTCAGAAAGCTTGGCTTCAGCTCTTCAACCGTCCCAGCTTGTTTTATAATAAATAACTGGCCTTTCAGCTCACCCGTGATTAAAATTAAGGCAAATGCCGTAATACCGTATGTCACTAAATTAACATTTGTAAGCAAAATCCAGTCCCCTGGGCCGTGCTTTTAAAACATACATTTGTTGGGTGGTGGTGGGGGCAATTCCAAACCATCTCATGCATTTTAAATCAAGGCAGCATAAAGCATTTTAGTAGTAGTGCCTATTAGAAAGTGGGCATAGGAGAGGAAGGAGAGGAGTAAAAACGTTTGTTAACAGAAAAAGCACAGGCTCATGCGGAAGCAGTCACGTGTATTTCATTTCACAAAACAAAGTGTGATGCAAAAATGCTCTTCACCTTAATTCTTCAGGAAGGAGCTGAATGACCCAGTATTTATTGCAGCTTCTTATTGGGTTCAAATAAAAACCACTGGACAAACATTTTAGATCTTTTTTTTTGCCTCCCCTCTACAGACAAGAAAAGTGGGTTGTTCAGTTTTAATTTTTTATTTTCTTTTTTAGAGAAACAAGGAAAGAACCCCACAGAACCTAAAGATTCAGATGAAAGGTACCTGAATTAGTGAAGAATTAGAGTGAACAGCATCTTTTATTTAATTGTAGTGGTGTTGTCTGTAACTTCAGCTACATGCAAAAGTCGAGCATGTTGCAAAATGTGAAAGCAAATGGCCAGCAAACCTGCTACAACAGTGTTGTCATTATTTAAAAGGGATGCTGCTGGAGAGACAACAGCCAGTCCAAGCTAGTTCGGCGAGAATCACTCAACCAGCATATTCCTGGCTCTACCATTATCTTCAAGATTAAATAAGCAAAAGCAGATACCTGACAGCCGTTCTGATGGGATAACTTAAAATTTCCATCACCTGACTAAAGACTGAATTGTTTCTTATGCTCTAGCTCACAGCGTTAGCCTCTTAACGTGTATGTGGCAGTGTTAGACCTTCTTGCTTTCTGTTATCACCCCTATCCAGACACAATGAGTTAAGACACACCAAAACTTCCTGAAACTGTGTATTTTTTCAAGGGGGATGCTCTATTTTTGGAGGTTCTTTCCATCCATACTTTCAGGAACTTTTTATTAACTTGGGCTGGGCTTTATCAGTTTCTGGGGGCTACTACCTTGGGATGAGTGTGTGGACAACCTACAAGAAACAGGGAGGATCCCCTTGAACACGTCTTCACGTGTCCAAGGGAACTTAAGCCCTGCACAGAGGTGTGGGGCAATTATTGTTTCCTACAGTCAGCCCCACCAGACCAGGGCTAACATCCATTTGGAACCAAAACCATTGTTCCGCTATTTAAAGGTAAGCGTGTCTCATCTAGGATCAAGATACATTGTGTTTTTCTTAGGAAATAGAAAAACCAGGAAAAGCATGCTCGTGCTAACATAAAAGCAAACTTTTGACAGCTACTTCACAGCCTGATAACAGAGAAGATTCTGTTCTTGCCGATACACTCCGGTTATTAGAAGAGGCAGAGGCTGGTGTTTTGACTGTAACAGGAGCATGCCACGTGCCAGATGTGGCACATGCACTCAAGAGGTATCGAGGCCAAACGTCTGGCAGTACTGAAGCAAGCGGTAAGCCTAGAGGGGGGAGAGATTTCACATAAACTAGCAGGGAGGCCTCAACAGCTCCTGCCCACTTTCTTAACAACTGCAAGCCTTAGAATCCAAGCTGTGCAGGAGGGGTTTGGCCTGCAGAATGGTTTATTTTGTACAGCACTGAGCTTCCTCCCTTCCTCCTTTGAGAAAGCAAGGACAGAACTGCACTACTGGATCCTGAATGCTTGCTAATACATGAGAATGCCAGCTTAATACATCTGTTACGAATTGCTTTAGAAAAAAATTAGATGACAAATTTTTGGAGGGTGGGGGGGTCTTGCAGCTGATCATCTCAAACCCACCGAGGCTATGAATGCAAGAAGTGCAATGAAAGCACCCGACCACAGAAGCACACTGCGTCTCCATACAGGCTTCCCCTGCACGCTTCTGCTACCTTACAGAGGTACCCAGAGCGTGGGGCACACGCACGTGAACCATCCCTGGGCTCAACCCGTACCTCACTACGCTTCCACCCTACTCTGTCTACGCAGACACGCTCTAACGTAAGGGTTATGTTAATGCTGCAATGGTTCACCTCTGATCCTTCCTACGCAGGGCTGCCTCCCCAGCCTGCTACGCTATGCGCAGCTAACTCGCACGGGGAGAATATAAACACCCGATATTCCCTCCTCTCTTGTGAGAACATAACTCTAGTATCCAGCTTTTACGAAGGTGGGGCAGGAAGCCTCTGGAGGGAGAGGAGGTTTGTCTGTTCAGCAGCACACATGCTCAAAGGAGAGGGAAGATGCTGTTGTTGCCACTTCCCGTAGGCTGTGAGCATTTCCCAGCCTCTCTGCAGGGTCAGCTTCAGATGTCATGGCACAAGTGAAATGTTTTTCCCTGTAATAATGCCAACACTGTTGTATGCATCAGTGGAACGAGCTGCAATAGAGCTCTGGGACACAGGGGGAGGAGGATAAAAACCTTTCATCCTATTAGGAGCTGTGAGGTTCCGAGAGCAGATCATTGATAGCATTGCGTGTAGCTTATCTTCCTCCTCCTCATCATCGTCAACAGAGGCAGAGCGGCTGGCAGCTAAGTGGTGGTAGTTAATAGTTACTGCTCAAAGAAAATAGTGAAAGAGGAGCATAAGAAGAGAGAACTCGATTCTGCGGGAAAGCTCAAAAGGACATGTTCAGCAAAGACAAAGGACTTGAATCCTGCCCTCTTCTTGAAGGCACAAGCTCCTGTAAATGGGTATGAAAAATGAGTTTCTTACAGAAAAAAAGCATGCTCCACCAAACACAGGCCAACTTTTGATTGTGCACAGGCTGTGTTCCCAGAGCACAGGTCACATCGCGGCAATGGAGAAAGGTCCCAGTGCCAGCCTGCAGGAGGTGGGTATGCTTTTTAGCAGAACTCCACGGGAATTCTAGGCTCCAACTACCTTCTCTCCTTCACCATGCCCTCATCAACGCTGTGGCCTCTTTTCCACTCTGCAACTTGTGCCAGCAAACATTCTGCTCCCCAGCTCTGTCTGGCTCTGCAAACATGCAAGCTACCTGCTCCTCCTGGGGAAGCTCGAGGCAGGAGCCAGCTTGCTCCGTCTTGTGCTCAGCAGGCAGGTCTGCGCTGGGTGTGCCCACAGAACCTGCCGTCCCCTCGGTTCAGGTAAAGGCAGAACATGCTTTTGCTGGTGTGTGCGTGAACTTACCTGTGCAAATCCAGAAGCCCTAATAAAGCATGGCCACCTCTGCGGTTCAGTGCCCTGGGGTAAGGAGGTTCGGTGGAGATTTCTGCTTTCTCAGCTGCAGTACGTCCCCATAGGAGCAGTAAATCCCAATCCCCTGTAAGCTTTAGGGTCTGATCTTCCTGGGAAATTCCTGCTCCTTTGCCAAGGGGAATAAAACTGAACGTGCTGTTTGAGAACTAGCTCAAATGCCTTCTTACATGTAAGGAATTTGTATTCACTGATGACATGAGGTGGTTTGGTGGTTGGGAATTCATTTAGTTTCCTTGAAAGGGCCTTTATTTATCCATTGTTAAGTTGTTGCTTCCAAGCCAGGAAAACTTAGCCCAGGGAGTTCTTGGTGTGCTTTAAGAGTTGAGTTTATGGTTTGTTTTATGGTTTGTTTTTTTCTAATAACAACATTATGAGCAAGCAGTGTAGCCAATAGAAATATCCTCACTTCAGGAGCAAAACTGCTCTTGGCTAGTCAAGCAATCTTTTTGCTTTTAGTCTCAGTTTGCAAGCCCAGGGGAGTATTTTGAAAACTTCCTCTGCAAAACACAGAGCAAATATAAATAAGATTCCCCACCTCAACTCCATTTCCACTAAGATAACAAGTTTCACTGCATTAAGGAAACCTACAGTAAGCTGTACTTGTTGATCACAATTATCACACAATTAGATGTTGTGATAGGTCCATCTCCCCCCAGAAAAAAACAGCCTGGCTTCTCCGTCACCTTCAGTTACTTCCCAGGGTGTTATTTCAAGGTTTTCTTATGGTTGTGGTTTTTTTTTTTTTTTTTTTTTTTAAACAAAGCAGAACAAAGGCACTTACTGTTATCATGCTTGTGTCCTGGATAGATAATTCTGAACACATAGTCTGTACAAGTGTCTTCAGCTGGCATTTCCTCTAGGTCCACTGATTTGTTGCTGTTCCGTTTTCGAAGCTTTGGAAATACTTTACCCTAGAGAAAGTAATGATTCCATACATTCAGCTACAAATGACTAACAGAGCACAACAAACTAAGTACTTCAGGCCTTTGGCATCTTAAAACTAAAAAATGCTGGGAGGAGGTGAGGGAGAAGACCACAGTAGAATCAGCAGTGGTTTAGGGGTACTTCACACAGCTTTTATGTCATTAAAACACAGCCCTACCACAAGCAGCTCATGGGAAAAGGCAGTACCTTGCCCTGCTGGGACCAAAGCGGTGGTTCCAGCTGACCACGAGGCAGAAGACCATTTTCCAGACAGGAAAGGAAGGCGAGGAGGTGACCTCCTTGGGGGAAGTGCAGCGGAGGTCTCTGAGTTCCATCTTGACTCACCAAGACTAATGTCCATCTGCTTTCTGCTGCAAAGGAGGACAAGGGGAGTCCGCACTGTTACACTGGAACCTCTGTTTTTTGCTCTTAACCTTCTAAGTTTTATTTGTGATCCTCTCTAAGTAGATAAATAAACCTCTGTAAGTCACAGTGCAACCTATGGATGATCTCAGTCCTTTCCTCCTAAAGAAGTTCAAGATACAAGCAAACTATGACAGGCCTCATGCAGAAACATTTAAAGCAATTCTGAACACTAATATAATGAATAATAAAGGAATAACTAAACTAAGTCTCTGGTGTATGGCATAACTTGACAAAGGACACATAATTCTGAATGAAAACCAACCTAATGGATACAACCAGAGCCTGTCAGCTTTATTCTTGGGGGAATTAGCAAGTCACATTCCCTGTTGTGAACTTTTCTCATCTATCTTCACTGTCACTAGAAATTTAGCACAAATAAGAAAAACCACCCTGGGCTCTGGATACACTTTTAAGTATAATAATCTGCATCTTGTACGATTTTCAAAATAATATAATTAGGTTCTTATTTTCCTTTCCAAAACTGAATGAATGAGGCACCCGGAGCCACCGGGGTAAAGGGGGATCTTTGAGAGCAGGATGTGTTCTGCAGCATGGCTCTGCAAGGTCCAGCCTGGCAGCTAGGTGCTGTGGCAGGACTGCCAAGCATTTTGTCCTAGATTCCCCCCCTACCTTGAGCAGAATGGGCTACTGAGAACTGGATGGTCGGAGGGTGACAGGCTGGCTCTGGTTATGCAGAGCACTCCCCTTCTACAGGCTGATGAACCCACCAGAGACATGGCTGACAGACCTGCTTTCCCCCCTTTCCTTTCTTGTGATGTCAATGGATGGAGGATCATGCTTAACAGAGCCAGAGCTTCTGTGTTTAATTCCTGCCGCTGACAGTTCCCCCTGAGTGCTGTTCTGCACAGATGACTTGGAAAAAACAAAGCACTCAGAAAAAACAAAGCAAGCAACTGACAACTGGAGCAGCATTAGGCACAGGAGTTCTTACCCGGTTTGCCTGTTTTTGCAATGAACCCCTAACAGGCACCGTATAAAATGGCAGCAGCATTAGCAGCATTAACAGTCACCCGGCATAAAGGGGCTTCGGGAGCGCCCCGCGAGAAGAAGGTTGATGCTTACGTTGCTGATGGCAGTGAATGCAGACGATCTGGCTGAGCGGCACTATTAATGCGTAGTCCCAGTAAACGCTAATAGGGAAGGAAAAAGTGCAGGAAACATTTTTTTTTCCATATTCAGGAGTGCTTGCTGTTCCAAGCACCCAATAAAAAGATTCTGATAAGTTAATAACTGCTTATTAAATGTAGTCAATTAAGGTAAATTAATAGACAAGTAAAAGGCAAAGGAACTAGTTCTCCACAGTGGACACATCTGGCACCAGACCCTTCATCATCTCCCTTTTCCTCTTCACCTTCCCTTCCCCCCCACTGCCCCACACCAGGTTACAGCAATGCTCTGGCTAAGATTAAAATGCCTGACGCACAGACCTCACGATGGTCTTGTAGCTGGGTTTCAGGACAGCCTGGGTCAGTTCTGTCTTGCACGTGTGATTTATGGGCAGCAGCACGTACATCCACTGGGGCTCAAGCTTACACATTAAACACTGGAAAGAGCTCTGAGCCCTTCCGAGAACAACTTCAACAAAGTTGAGCAATAAAAGCAAAGGCAGATGGCTTCATTAATGTTCTATTAAAAAATACACATGAAGTTTTAGAAAAAGAATGGTGTAGATTAATCATCTGAGCGCACTGCTCTTGGGCTGAAGGAAGCATTCCCTGAGGAGACACAGCTGCCTGGTTCAAGACTTTACCTGTCTTTGTACTGAAGCAGAATGCCAAATCAGATGAATAATTGATCTAATGGAAGACAATGACATTACAGGTCTCTCTTTGAGGCCGAAATTAGCCATGCCATGCTTGCCAAGTGATCTGTGACCCTCCAAAGGGAGGTACTAGAATTGTAATGATGGAAGGTAGCAGTGAGCCTTTTCTCCTGGAAAAGCAGGCTTTTCTTTTCCTTTTGAAAAGGCCTGATATCCAAGTGCATTGCAGGACCTTTGGAAAGCTGCTTCATCTGTGGCAAACCAGGCACAGAACCCAAGCTGTCTGACACCTCACCTTAGGCGCTATTCAGAAGCCCTTCAGTTAAATCAGCCTTGTTACGCTTGTGTCACATTGCCACGTATACAAGAAATAAACACCACGAATGCCTCTGATCTTTTCCTGAATGTAATAACTACCTTTTCTCCAGCTCTGAATCCCCAAGGGTTCCATTCATCAGCTGATTTGGAGTCCATTTTAATGTCAAACTATCTGCTGACTGATGAAGGGAGAGATACCCAGGAATTGCCTCCAAGTCATCTTTCTGTTCACAGAACAAACAGACAATCCAGGTGACTCGAGTCTACAATAACTGTCATATTCCAGTCTTCCTGTGCCCCACGAGTTCCAGAGCAGTGCATTAGCTAGGAACTGCCAAGGGAAACCTTAACACCAAAAGTACTGGTATTTAATATTGCTATTAGAAGGAGGGGAAAAAGCAAAGTACGGTCACTGGGTTTATGAAATACAGTCCAGTATGTTCCCACCTTCACAGTTCACATTGGGCAGGCAGTGAAAGCATTTGTCACCTCCTAATCTACCTCAGCGTTAACACAGTCAAGCGGGAAGGCAGCACTGTCCTGAGGACGTTAAGTGAGTACTTGACAAGCCCAAGTTATATTCTTACCCACACCACTGATTTCCAAGCCACAGCCAGGCAGCAGCTGCATGTGTTGGCCCAAAACTCTGCATACTCACCGGCTGGACTAAGACGTTGTTTTTCCCATACAGAAGGTGTGTTCGGGAATTCTGGTGCAAAGACTCCACGTACTCTCTTGCCGAAGCAGCAAAGCGATCTTCGGATGAGCTCCCACTTGAATGCCGCTTCCGGATCTAGCAGACACACAGACACAGCCAAGGCAGATCAGGTAGGACAGGCATGACCGTACCGGCAGGCCAATAAAACAGGAACAGTTCCATTTAGATCAATCTCTGTAGAATGAAACTCCTCCTGGAGCCAGGAGACCATGCAGAGAAATGACCTGGACTCTTACACCCGATCAAGGCAGCTCATAATTTCTTGTGAACTACCTGGTCAGATCACAGAGTCAAAAGCCACAGAATTTAGTCCTGGATCTCAGACTTTTCTACACACTGATAAAGAGGACATTTGGGCCCAAATGGACTTCTAATCTGTCATAAGGTCTCCATTACAGAAGAGAAAAGGAAAGCTGTTCTGGATTCAGATCTCTCCCTCCTGGCGTTGTTTTATTATCAACCTGTGCCTTAACTCAGTAAATACCTACTCCCAGGGCTGGGCGCTTCGAAGGAGAGTCTTGGCGGCTGTGTACTCCGTGAATCCGGTGTCGCTGAACAAGCTCATCTGCTGAAGGGTCTGTCCAGTAGTGATCTGCTGTCTTGAGCTTGGTGTACTCCAGAGCACACGGTCCAACTACGGAAACAGCGCAAGAGAGAAATCTTCTGAGTCTGTTCAGAAACAGTCTTATCCTGCTGGCCAAGTACTGAAAGTGAGATTTCCGTCTCAAGCCAAGGGAATATTAATGATCACTTAATGATCCTACAGGACCAGCCCATAATATAGACAATACATACAATAACATATCAGGTCCTATTATCTAGGGCTGTGTAAAAATATTCCTGTAGGACACAATACCCTGCCACAGCAGCATTAGTAGTTACCATCTGCCAGCAAGCATTCAGTAAAAAGTCATTCCCCTTCTGGTCTCTGAACCAACCAATAATTAATAATAAAAACAGATGACTGGTCTCTACTGGTCTTGCAAGCAAAAAATTAACATCTTCTGTGTTGCTGTATTATAAATAAACTATGTGCTAGACATCTTTTGTAACATTGTCAAACAGTTTATTTTCTTTAGCATAAGAAGAGGTAACTTTGCAAGAACTCACCTAGAAGAGAAGCCAGTATTGGGCCACAAACAGGGTCTGCCAGTAAAGCTTCTTTTTCATAATATTTACTAGGAATAAAAGATCAGAGCCCAGTTAAAAACACTTGGCTATTATTTTTAAAAGCTCTTACACCTCCTAGTAGCATGAGGCCAAACGCTCACTTCAATGGCAAATTCAGCCAATTAACTTCCCTATATTAAAGGGAAGATTTAAGAGTTTAGAGTTCTAAGAGTTTTCCCACGGCTGGAAATGGGATCTAGGCTGTACCTCTGGAGTGCTGTGCACGTACTGCAGAACACATTTTCAAAGCGTGGGTTTGGCTACAGTTCTAACACAACAATTCCAGCAACAGAATTTTGCTGTGGATATCCAATACACTCTCTCACACCATGGGCTGATAGGAAAACTGTGTGTCTGAACAGTCAGAGACAGGATGAAAGGGATCCAAACCCCGTATATGTCCTGAACTTGACAGGTAGAGGAAAAGCAGTTGCTAGGATTACCTAGAAATCACTGACGCACGCATCTCCTCTAAAAGCCCTAATGGAGCTTGACTGGCTCATCTACTGACCTCGTAAAAAATAAATGTTGTGTTGAGTTTGCAGGTGAAGAAGGCTTTTACAATATGGTGTGTCCTGAGCTGTTTTTAAAGACCATTAAAATACATTGTGAGAAAGCCATGGAGAAATTCATTTAGCCTATTTTAGACACCTGCTTTAGGATTAAATCATTTCTTAAACTGTGTCAACAACATTGCCTAGATCTCCATGGAGCATCAAAGGAGCCTAGAACAACCAGTTCAATAAACCTACACTCCAGACTTCTATATTTAACAAGATGACCACCACCCTACTTTGGATCCATATTCTGCCCTTGATCAACTGCGTCATCTCAGGCAAGTCACCTCCTCTCAGCATGCTCGTTTGACGCATCTATTTTGAACAGAGCTCTTGTGAGGCTGGAGCTTGCCTTCTGCTGAATGTGTTTGCCCAGTATATTGGATCTGGGGCTTTGGGCACTAGTGCAATATGGAGACAAACAGTAACTGTCTGCAAGCAATTTTGTCAGTTTTCCACAGAGACCAAGAGATCCACGCATTCTTAAACATCTCTTCCACCTGCGAGGAATAATCTTGAAACGCTGTCAAGAACCAATGAACTACTACAAATGGCAGCTCTTGCAACAACCCCAAAGTCCTCCCAGCACAGCAGGCAAAGCTGACATAAAACCACACAGCCGAAAAATCAAACCACCCGAATTTCTTGAGCTGCCATTCTCCTCTGCTGTCTCTTCCACTAGATGGGGCTCGAACTCTAAACCATCTTCTCTTCCCCAAGAGCAGAAGAGCTGAAGGACGACTTCAAACATGGAGCAGTGGAGCAGCAATGTCATAAAAACATCTGAGAACAAGCCTGAAGAGAGGTTCGTTTTATTCACTAAGCCAGGCTCTCAGTCACACGCCTGCGATTAAGGACCTGATCCTAACTCGTCTGAACTGGGGGAGGAGGCGGTACGGTGAACATCTACAACACACACTAATGGAACAATTGGGACCGAACCCTCCTGACGTGTCTCCAGGGGAATTACGTGGTAAAGAAATTAACAAGTCCTTCTATCCATGTATCAGCAGACATGCAGATACACAGGACTAAAATGCCTTCATTAACTATGTCTCTGGGACACAGCCAATCCTCCCACGGCCTCTTCTGCACACAGCAAGAAAAACAAACTGCCATGAGATATCCCAGAGCAACAGTTTTCTTTGAGCACCGCAAAGACCTTTCTTCCATTCTCTTCCTTTTTAGTGCCAAGACAGATCATGAAAATGAAGCTGATGACAAGGAAAACAGCAAGCTTTGAAAATACTGTGAAAATAAGTTCCTCTGCTCCAGCTCTCTTCCTTGTTTAGACCTGTGGGCTTTGGACCGCCAAGAATGCGTCCCCCCAGCGCAGAATTACGAGAGCACCACTGCGAACAAATTGCAGCGGCAGTGGGTACAGACATCCCTTTCTGGGACCGCATCAAGCTTTTGGGGTTCCTGCCTTTCTCTTCTCATGGGAAATTGTCCGCAGTGTGCCCCATAATTCTTTATCAGTTATGGGAGGGTAGGAAGGGTGAAAGTTAAGAACCATCTATTGGGAAACCATAATGCTGGACAGTAGGAAGCAACAACAGAACAGAGAGGACTTGTTTTTTCCTCTTAAGTCCCTGTGGACTACATCCATAAAGCACTGATGCTCTTCTCTGGTTTTGCAAAGCAAGTTTCAATTTACCCAAAGCTTGATTTTTCTAAAAAAGAAACATGATTCAAAGAACCTACTTTCACAGCCCTAGGGTTTTATGTCATTAACTCCTCCTGTTCTAAACTCATTTCCCCTTCTTTCATCTGCAAAGGGCATTTTTGTCCCTGACATCCTAAAGTTCCAAAGGATTATTTTCAACTAATGTAAGTGAATTAAGCACTCATGACCTATTAGAAGACATTTCTATTCCACTAACATCTAGGTCCCATTAGAATTTGGGCACCTAATATACTTCAAGTTAGTTTTTTAGATGATTTCTGGAAAGCTGTATGGCTTTTAACATTTTCTGTGAGTTTGAAGCCCTGTCAGTGATTCAAAATAAAAGCACTTTTTTTCCCTAAATGCCTGTGCAACAGGTTTTCTGCATCACAGGAGTTTGCAGAAGGCTTCTGATGAAATCCCTTGTGGCAGATACCTAACCGCACCAGTCCAACAAATCCCTGTGCTTCTGATTCTTTCCTTACCTGCAGTTATCGACAATGTACTGCACGATCTTGTCAAGCACCTTCTCAATCAACGCTGTCCGGACCCAGATGTGTCTGATGGCCTGAGGTGTCAAGACAGGCGTTTTGCTTGTGGTTGATCCCTGCCTCTTGAGGGGTTCCTGCCCATTTGGCTGATTTTTCCTGCAAAAGGAGATAAAGTAAAAGCAGTCAGAATTCAGACTCACAGAAAGCTCTCGAGTGGAAGACAGCGTGAGGTGCCAGAATCCGCAGCAGGTGTCTGACAAATGTCTGTCTGTAACTAGCTGTCAACATTACGCTGTTAGCACTCACTGCCACTGGGGTGTGGGGTTTTAGCCCGTCATCAGGGATTTTCTGAAAATCAGGGCTCTAATGATTTAGGATGCCTCCGTTCTGAGTTAGGAATAGGAGAAGTATGTAAAGATTATCTAATTCACAGACAGATACTAAACAAGCTTGAAAAAAGCCCCCTAACAGGCCTGTATTAGGTATCTTGGACTAGGCAGTCACTGACCAAAAATATCTTTTCCACTTCTGAAGCTTTAGGAAAAGCCCAATGTTTGAGCTCCTCCAGAACTCCCCCACACGAGGCTGAAATGAATAGGCTGCAAACCCGCTGCAGACCACACACCCCACAAGAATGAAAAACCCGAAAAAATGCAAAGTGTATTAGAAGTAAGCAGCACCCGATGAACAGAAGTTTGCTTCTTATCAAACAAAGCTTCACATGGAGTTGGGAATGCCACAGTGAGGACGGTAAAAAGAAGATTCTTGTCTCCCAGCTTTGTCTGGTACCTTCAGGCTGAAGCGAGCCACAACCCCAAGAAGGCACACAGCTGTTTCGGTGTGAGATATTCCCACCGGGACCAGAAGCATGCCGTAGGATTTGAGATAACAGAGGCAGAGCTTTTCCAGGGACCTCCTGCCACACCATCATCAGGTACTCCCTGGGCACAGGCCCATCTTTTCCTTCTCCCTGTGAAGCACCGTATATAGCTGGAGCACAGGCTGTGCTAGCGCCTTGGCGCTGAGATCCTGTCTCCTGCCACCTACAGAATGACAACAAGACAACTACAAGATAAGCAACATCAAACTGAGAAACTAGAACTACAGCAAATGAGCATCCAAACCATCTGGGAGCTTGCTTACAGCCAAGACCCCCTGCTTCCTCCGAGGCATAAGGCAGCACAGCAACAGGTCCACCTCGGAACCGAGGAGCTAAATGCTGCCTTGAAGTGGCAGGATGGCAAGCTGGCTGTGCAAAGCAGAGTCACTTCCCAGGCATGGCTGGAAACAAGAAGGCGGGGGCTGCTCAGCACGGTGGTCTCTGAACCATGCGGGGAGTTGTCATTCCTCTCTGTGGAGTTATCTGCTGCCCAGAAAATCGACTTGATCCCGGTCCAGCGTGGGACAGTGGCACGTTGTGCCCCCGGCACGCTGTGGGAAGGCGTTTTGCTGCACGAACAGGACGGTGCTTTTCTGTGCTGACCCCAGGATGCTATGCTTCCTGCCATGCCACTGCGCTGCTTCGTGGGGTTGGAGCCAAAATCTGCATCGTGCCAAGGAGCAGTTTTGTGCCTTCTCAGCACAACACTTGTGCTCTTATCTATGCTGGGTGTCCTGCCACAGCGACTGTCCACCTCTCATCCATTGAGTACTGGTGTCCAAAATACATTTTCATACCGACAATAATGCTCCCTTCACTTCTTCGGTGTCACTGACACAAATTAGCACTTGTCACTGCTGAGACAATTAATGGCCTGAACAGATTTGGAACCAGAGACTGATTCTGACGCTGAACATGGTTCCTAGAGCTTGCCAGTTTCTCAAAGGTGACCCACAGAAAGGAAAGTGGGTTTGTTCTCTGCATTTCTCTTTTCTGCTGAAATGTGAATTTGTGTTCCCTTCCTCCCTCCCCACTAGCTTTGCCTGCAGCATGGGTTATGTAAGACAAGATGACAACACCGCTCCGTACTGAATACCTGACACGCAGCAACAAGTCCCAACACACAGTTTTATGAGGTGGTACCAGCCAGACAGAGCCTCCCATGGCAGCACTGGGGGGACACTGCCCCAAATCCTCTCCTCCCATAGTAAGATGTCTGTGGCACAGCTGGGGGCGAATGATCCTGTTCATTGACAGCCCTCAGGTCCCCTTTCGGGGGAGTGTTCAAAGACTAAATACAACGGCTGGGCGCTGTCTTGGGTGCCATCTGTAACCCCTCTCTGCACTCACAGTCCCCAGTCCTGCCTTCGGCCACGACAGAGCCTCTGCAGGGCAGCACACACGCAGTGACAATCCCAAGTCAAGAAATACACACGAGAGCACTAACATCAGAGGAATTCAGATGTGCTTAATGGCATCCTGAACAGCGGGTTTCTTAAGCTCCGGAGCCATTATACAGCTACAGCACTTTTGTCTCATTTTATACGTCCAACGAAGCGCGCCCACCCCCTGCAGTGTTTCCGAATAGAGTCTCTTTGCTGTGCGTTATCTTCCACAGCACTTAAATCTGTGACTGTTAATAGCTGAAAACCACACAAAATTTCTCCAAGAGAAACCACGGAATTTAAGTCCATTTGTTCCTTTCCGTTAGAGGACACAGCCAAAGGTCTCTGATGGTTAGAGCAGGGTTCATGTGGGCTCCTAACCAAGGAGGAATGCTGGGGAATTTTCAGTAGCAAACATCCTTCTGCACACACATCGTATGAATTTTGCTGAGAAACAGGCCTCACCCTCACCTGCTTTCTACCTGCTGCTGCAGTTCCTGCACTTTCTTGCAGATGTCTCCAGCTATTGCATACGTCTTGCCAACTTTGGTGAACAGCGCAGCCACCTTGTCAGTCCGCAGGAAGCCAGCAGCCCTGCGCTTCAGCATGTGCAGGAGGCACGCTTCCACAACACCTGCAAGAAAGGGAAGGAGATGAAGTTATGGGCACTGCTGTCCTTCGGTGAATGCCATCCAACACCCACCGGGCAGGTGTGGAGTCAAGAGAACGGGGAGGGGGGGAAGAGAGAAGACAGACTAGATCCCAAAATCAGAGGATGCAACAACAAGCACCTTGTAAGTTACAGATAAGGTCCGTACATAAACGAACCAAAGCACTGAAATATCTCCCAGTACCTTCACCCCATTTTACGCATCTCACAGTGTGAAATAATTCCCAATACCACTGAAAATGAAGCCAAAGGCAAAACCTTTTCTCAACTCCTTGTTGCAGAACCGGGTCCCCGAAGTCAAGATACGAGCTAGAAATCTGCTTTCACTGGTGCCCTGCTTTGAGCAGAGGCTCCTATTTATCTTTGTGAGTTGCTGCATCCATTTTTCCCACTTGTATTTCTCCAGATGGCCTGGTGTTTGCAATGAAAGGGATTAATCAGAGGTCACCCTTTCCTATTATTTGCTAATCATTCCTAAAATCACACCGTAGGAATTTTAGCACTGGCTTGTGAAGAATGATCCTGGCAAGAAGGCATCTCGTGTGAATTATACAGAGTTCAGGTTCCAACCTGAAGCAATACCTGAACATGAGAAGTTGCTGTATTTAACCAGCTACTGGCATGCAGTCAGTTGCTGTCTATCACTTCAGCTGCTGCAGCAGACCCCCCTGGGAGGTTCACTTTGCAGACCTCAGGGTAAGATGCTCCGATGGCACCAGTACCAGACTGCATTGCACTGGTTCAAGCCTTGCAAGCCTGTGCACCAGAGATCTAACCAGCTCTCATTTAAACTGCTGCAGGGAAAAGAAACAAGATGAATACAAATAAAAAACAAAATAAAAACCGAGCCTTCTTTGTCTACCAGCTTTTAAATCTAAACTGCAGATGTCTCAGACAGCCAACACTGTCCATAAAAAGCTACGAAGGAGAACAGACTGCTTCATTCATAGGGAGGGGAAAAACCCCACGGTTACCTGCAAGGCGTGCACTCGCTGACACCCCCGCAGGCACGCCAACCCTTACAGAGGGGTCTGAGTTCAGCATCTGAGCGATGCTCTCCTATGTTTAAGCACAGCAGGCAGTCTTACGGTGAATTGCAGTTAGAATTGCCACATTAAATTTTTGTTACAAGTAACAAATGGCATTCCATCTGCTCTGATACACACTGCATCCCTCCCAACATTCAGTACTGAATTTTGGAGGCAGGCAGCACTCTGATGCACTTTAAGCCCAATATTGCCAGGTGCTGAGCTTTTCCTGAAGGTCCCCCCTCCTTATCATACTCAACGGCCTCCAAATCCTGTAATACCTGAAAACATGCATCTGAAAAAAACCCATCCTCACTGCTCAGTCCCTGAAAACTAACCTGAGTCCCAGGCAAGGCTGAAGGGCACGCAGAAACATCTCCTGCCTTCAGCTAGCCTAGAAGCTACGGCAGTCGGGGGACAACAGGATGTGTCAGCATTGAACAGCGTTGGCAAAACTGTCCCCTTCCGCTCCAGCACTGCTACCCTATTTCTTTGCTTTGCAAGACTGAAGAACGAGCTGCTGAATGAAAATTAAGAGGAGCATTTATGAGGTATTAATAACTTCACATTTTGTGTCTTATCACTCTGGAAAAAAGAAAAGTGTAATTGGCTTCCTGCTATCACATCCTTACTACACAAATGAACCGAACGCGTGTTCAGAAAGCACAACCATTTGCTCTTGGAGGGCAGAAAACAGCATTAGAAAAACAAATTGGAAATGTGCTGTGGGATAACCATGCCACTATTTTGCTTTCAACTGCAAAGGCGGATATGTTTTTAAGCTAAGTAACATTGGATAAAACCTGTCAAAGAAAATTTCCATGTAAAACCCTACCTTCCCTATGAGACAGACAGTGGAATTAATACTGATGGCTTGGGGATTTGGGATTGTTCATTTTCAGTAATTTTTAGAGAGATATAACTAACCTGAGTTAGCAAAACCAAGTCTTCTAATTGTATACCCTGAATTCATTCTCTGTAAAATAGAGCAGTCAGCATTGTCTGTTCTCCTCCTTCCTAGTCCTAAATGTATTCAGACTGCAAATTACTCAGAAGAAATTCAATACATTCCCTTACTGCACAACCCATATGAGAACCACCACAACTGAAACTCCAATTTCATCTTAAAATGAAACAAGAGATGTGCTGTTTTGCTAGTCTCTCCCCAGGCTGCCTAATCTGCAACACGTCACGTAAATGCTGTTGGCAAGCATGCCAAAAGGACGGGATTGTGATGCACTGTGCTGCGACCAGCTCCATCCAACGCTTGAACAACAGGGACAATTCAAATAAACAGAGGAAAACCCGACACACACATAGCCGTCCTCTGGCAAAGGAGTAACTCGGGAGATTGGCAAGCCCCGGGGAAAGCAGTACAGCTGCTAGAAATGAAACAGCACGCCTTGTGCACTCACTGATAATGAAGGACTTGGGTTTTCTTTTATTTGTTTGCTGGGTTTTCTTTCTTTTTTTTTTTTTTTTTTTTTTTTTTTTTTTTAAAGAAATAAGAGCATTTGAGCATTCACAGCATTCAATTGATGTCTTCAGCATAAAAGCTTGTGCTATGCAAACCCACAGCTCTTCTGTTTCCAGGGCAAAGGGACAAAGTTGCTGTTGTGTTAGGAAGTGGTCAAAAGAAATACTGGCCCATCCATGCTATTTCCAAGTCTCTGTAACCCAAACAAAACCTCACTGAGTGGTACAAGGTATTCACACACCTTTACACCCACTGCCTCTCTGAAAAAATACAGCATGAATCACCTTTCTTTGCGATCCCTCATTTAATTGCTTATTACCTTCCAGTTTCACTTTGAACAGCATCGGCAAGCTGCTGTTCAGATGGATAGAGTATCCTGGTTTTTAAAAACCTGGTTATTCCTTTCTGTATGAGATTAAGGTTCCACAGCATCAACACTGTATAAACACATACGGAGAGCCAGTCACACACATGTAGGTAAGGCGGATAAAAAGGAGCAGAAAATATGTATAATATGTATACATTTATCCCACTTTCTTCAGTGAGAGAACAGCATTCTTGAATGCTTCAAAGACTTATCACCAGGAACGGGGGATCAAGGCGCTTATCAGCATTTTCTCTGCAAGCAGGTTTGTCTGGAAGGAGAGAAGAAAGATTATTCAGCCTTGTCCCCTTGTGAGACAGACGGTAAGTCGTGGTGTTTCTCTCCTCCATTGTATCCCCAAGAAGAGAGCACCAGTAACCCCTCCATGGCCAGGGCTTGTTGCTGCTGGCCATGGCTCTACTGGAAGCACCGCCCCGGCATTTCCACTGCTGTTTGCAAAGAGGGTCCTGCCCGGGCTGAACCCAGATGTGTCCTAGCCTGGGAGAAGCAAAAACTAAGGACTCTCCGAGATGTTGTATGGTAACAGCAGAATAAGGCCAATGGTCTCTGCTTTTGCAGACTCCTGCTACGCATCTCTTAGGACATGGGCTTGATTGCATCAACCAAGGCTTCCGAGCAGCACGTCTGGCGCTGCTCCCCACGCTGGTTTCCTTCCCAGCCCGAACCCCTTGCTTCTTCACCTGTACAAGCACAACAGCCCAAGCGTGGCACCGTGCCCTGAAAGGAGGATCCGGGCACACAGGCGCATCCCTGCTTGACTCCTCTCAGCAATCAGCTTAGACCAGGAAACCTCCTCTGCAATCAAAGGACATCCGTAGGTGGCAAAGGCGATGCCTGCGGTCTCACGCAGGTGGGAGCCCAGCGCTGACGACATCTCTGCAAGAGAGGCTGTGTCTGCTCAAAGGAAGAGGGAGCATCTGTGCATCTAGCACAAAAGCAGCAGCGGGGGCGAGCGCTGTTTGGCTGCCCATGGGGTTTTGCAAGGCCAGGTACAGCAGAAAAGAGAGTGATGACAGCATGGGGATGTTCTTCACATCAGAGTCACAGATCCTCTCTAGCAACCATCACAACAACTCTTAACCCGGCTACTGTTTTGCTCTGTCTTTCAATTAGAAATAAAGAAAAAGAAAAAAAAAAGCAGCTTTCCAGATGCCTGAAGCAATGCAGCAATAATTGGTTCCAAACCTTCAATGAAGCAACCTGCCTTTAAAAATAACTGCAAAGCAGAGCATCGCTGTTGCTTAGGAAACAGGCTCTCTTCCCACCTCCACTGTTGTTTTTTTTCCTTTCTTTAAAACAATAAAATATTAATGAAACAAATTTAGTGAAAAGCACAGCAGGCACAGCTTTAATTATTAATAAATGCTGCAGCTGCCACGGAGGGCAATTTCCACAGTGCCTGTCCCTAAAGCCCCAATATTTAATTATTCCATTGTGACATTTCTCATCACAAGGACTTGGCATAAGATCCGTCCCCGACGGACTGTAATACACGTGTAGTGGTTATTTGCAAGGGGAGAGACACTGGAATTAGCTGCTGGACTGCCTCAAAATGTACGTTCCACAGGATGAGAGGTTAATGCACCCCATCCGGCTCCCTCAGATCTGGGTTCAGGTTCTAGTCCCAGCCCGTGTGACCCTCGAGTCGCTTCGTTCTCCTCTGCTACACCCACAGGCTGAGGCTCACGGCTCTGGCTGTCTCCAGCTTTTCTCCCCAGGCTCCTTTACACACAGGAATTATTCCAGAACGGCTGATTGACTTCACATCCACATCTGACCTCATCGGAGTCAGCTTTCAGACACACTCGGAAACGCTGGAGGAGGGCAGCACATCTCGCAGCACAGATGCTCTCCTACCCCAGCCCAGGGGACGGCGCAGATGTCACCTCTGCGGCGCGGGACGGCAGGAAGGCACCCCTCCAACGCAGCCAGCACGTCAGTGAGGGGTCAGCTGCCTGCTGGAACCAAGGAGGGCTTTCTGTCCAGCGCGTCCAAAGGCAGGCACTGATCTCGTTGCACCCCACCAACATCACCCACCACCAGCTCTCCTGCCCACAGCACGCAGCCGAGCTCAGTCAAAAAGGAAACTTCAGCACATCCTGAACAAACTTGCCGGAGAAGCACCTCAACCTGCAGAATGGTTTAAAAGACGTGTAAGTACCCTGACAGCAGGGCTCAAACGGCCTCACAGAGCACAAGGTGTTTGAGGACGCCTCCTTTGCACCTTTTCTCTTTCTCTTTCTCTTCTGGTTTACACCAGCCACAAAAATTAGATTTCTAAGCATTGGATTAAACGGTAAAAGCACACTTTTCACAGTGAAAGAAACCAGCATTTATGAACTCCTCTTCCTGAAACCCCCCGTCTCCCCAGGAAAGTCTCTCCTTTTCGGGGCGGGAGGGCTCCGCAAACCCGCTGCTGTGCAGTGAGGCTGCTTGTGCTCCTTGCACGGGGGTAACCTGCGGGGAATCAGTGTTGTTTCTTGGCCAGCTCTTGGATTTAAATAGATTCTCCACGGCAGGCTCTCAGCATTCATCTTGCAGGCTTGTGGGAACAGGTGAAAACAAACTGAACTCACTCCTTTACCCCGAATATGATATACCCCCATCCCGTTCTTCTGCTGGACAGTGTCAGAAATGACAAGAAGTTTTAACTGAACACACAAAGGCTGTGGTGTGCACAAACACTCCCCTTCCGCACTTCCACAGCATCCCAGCACACATTTTCCATCGGGTGAAATCAATACAGATCATGGATTATGGCCACACTCAGAGACACATGGATAACCCCAACCAGCAGCAACAGCGACAGCACCAACACTACACCGTAGAGCTGGGGGTGGGAAGAATAATCTCCACATAGAACTATTCTGAGGGAAGAGAGCTGGAGAGTTAAGATAAATCAGGTTTCTGCAAACCCACTTTTCTTTATTTTTGAGAAACCCATGACCAGGTAATCCTCCTGGAGCTGCAGAGTGCACGGTGCAGACCCTAGATTGCTGCCTAAAAAGATAAAACATTTTCAGGGGTATAGTTAGAAGAACCCTTGAGACAGGAAAATGAAGTTATTCACCTATTCTAACAAAAGTGACCCATTTTTCCCTTTTTGGAGTCTGACACTCTAAAAAGACATAAAAAAGAGATGAAGTTTAGCTGGTTCCAGAGGAACTGATAACCTCAGAAAGACATCAACAGGTAGTTTTGGGTACAAACAGGTAGTTTGTACACATGGGCACATGCTTTTATTTGTATGTACACAGGCACAGGGTAAATAACTACTGTACACCTTCTGAGCTCAACGCAACGTGATCCTGAGCCTGCCTACTGTCCCTGTACTTAACATAATAAATACATACAAAACTGACTACAGAAAAACACAGGTATCATTACACATAGATTGGAAGAGCAACACTGCACCTGGAATAAATCAACACAGCCCAAGTGATTCCCTCGTACGGCTCAGCTGACAGCAGCCATCTCAAAAGTCATTAACTCCAGCCGGTTTTGAGGAGCATCCCCTGCAGCATCCACCGCTGAATTCAATTAAGTGCAGATATGTTATTGATTTACAGTCCAAATAATCACGGTCCCCAGCAAGCTTTGGAAAATGTCACTGTTTCACGACACCAACAAGGCTGCTTCTTGCAGGGTCAGGTGAACAAGTTCAGTTTTCTCCTTTTTTGCCTTTATGAAAATATCAACATGACTTAATGGAGTGTGAAATTAGAGAGTTCCGGGGATGGGGCTGGAAGGGTGGTAACAGAGAGGAGAAGGCCTGTGGAAGGGTTATTGATGGGGTTTATTTAGCAGATGAGATTTTCCTTAGGAAGAAATACTGCAGCTAAATACCTTGTTTTCATGGAAACTGCACAGGGAATTGAATTCATGAGATTGAAGAAAATAAGAACAAATTAAAAGAGGAGGATGATAAAGAAGCAATCAGAAGCTCACAATCTCCAGCTGCTGTTGCTTTACCTGGCTAATCACACATCTGCCCAGTTTGAAGCCAACATTATTACCAAGTTCTAGCATGCTATGTCACTGGGAAACGCACACTGGGGAGAGGAGGCACCCAGCGGTACCCGCAGACCAGCCAAGAACCCAGTCGGTTACTGGGAACTGAACTGAACACCTAGGGCTGTGTGGTTTCATGGTTACGTTCACCTGGACTCAAGCTACTTGTGTTTTGCTCTGTCACAAAGATAGGACACAGATATCATATCTGCAATAAGTCCTTGGGAAAAAAAAAAATAAAATCTAAATGGACAGTTCTCAGTTCTAAATAAAGATAGCTCTGGCTGGGAACCATCAGGGCTGGAAGCTGGTGACTGCTGCTCTCTAAAATCTTGGCCATTAAGCTTCAAGGATCTCAATAACCTTCAGAAAATTGAAGTGTTTCCATTAAACACTATTAAGGGTAAATCAAAATTACTGAGTTTTCTCTAAATAATGGAATATAATCCAATTCAGTGGCCCAGGATTAAAGTAAAATGTTCAGCAGAGTGCTCTAAAAAGCATGAGATTATATTTCACTTCTCAAACTAAAACATGTGCAGTTCAAAAACTGTTTGATTTCACATCAGAGCTAATATTCACTCTCTTTTTTTCCTCTCCTCTACAGCACACCACTCATTACTTTAAAGCAGTCATCTTTGGAGCATAATCAAAATTTGAAATTTGTGTGAAAAAAATATTTGCTTCCCCCCAGTTATGTTCCATCCCTGGTACTCTCTTTGGGCTAATGGGCTTATGAAGCAACGTAGGGTCTCTGTAAACCAGTTTATAAGCATTATTCATCACTGAAAACGTCACATTTGTTTTCCAAACAGGAGTAGTAAGGAGACTTGTACTTTGTGCATGAGACCTGCATTAACCTGCAGGTTAACTACATTTTTAAAAATATCAATGCCAAGGGTAGAAAGCCAAAAGAATTAAAACAATAAATTGTCTGGCTGGACAGTGGTTATTTAAATCTACTTCTACATAAGCTAAATTTCTATGAGTGGACATTTGATACTCTTTTGAAAGCTTTACCACCTTGAAGCATGCCACTGGATAAGAAATGCATTTAAGAAATACATTTCTATTCCTCAGTTGATTTTATTTTCCTGTCATGAACTTTAATCCAGTCTTGTAATTTAGGGCCACGAAGGAAAAGATTTCTGACTCATGATTTTTCATTGCTTGGGGCTGGCAATGGTGACGTTTGGTGACTCTGATAATTGCCTGGATTTCAGGTCTCGACCGAGGAAAACCAGAACACAAGCTCCAGCATCATGCAGTCATTGGTTCCTAATTAGATCTTTTCTTTCAAACACAATTAACTTTGTGAAAAATGGGATAACAAGTCAACATAAGGCCAACGAAGAAAACACAACTAACCACATTTTTGTAGTTAACCCTTATCTATGTTAGCAGCTGGGATTCCTACCCAGCACCACCAGGCGCTCCTGCAGCTCAGACACGCTGCCCGTGCCCGAAGCACCCCAGATGCCTGGTCCTGAGCAGTCTCCAGCCACCTTCACGTTCAAAGCTGCCTGGTTAGCCACTGCCAGAGACATGTCCATGACTGCAGCTGAAGCTATTTGATTGTATTCCTACAAACATTTACAGACCCTGAAACTTAAGCTCTTAACTGCTCTCAGACTAAGCACGTAGCTCCAGAAAATCCAAGCCCCACGACTGCTTTCCTATTGTCTACAACCTCCACAACAGACCAGAGTACTCATCTGCTTTAGGAAGCTGTGACAACGCCTCATTACAGCTGGGAACTGTTAAGAGTAAATCAAAATTACAGACCCCACTCTGTTTCTCAGAATTGCCAGTCCCTTCACCGTGAACAGATACCGACCGACACAGAGCTATGCCAACCAACACCTCCCTCTAGTTATTTTCCAGGCAGCAGAGCCTTACACTAATGATTATCCAGCCTCGCTGCCCCCGGGCTTTGTGAGAGGAAGCCGCCACGGACAGACACCGGACCTCCACACCAGGTCTCCTCTCCAGTGCGGAGTTAAAGCCTCAGGCACAGCCGCTTCAAAAGCCCTTGTGCACACCAGTTCTTCTCCCATTCGCTTCCGAGAACAGTGATCGCTGGTCCGGCCCTGATGTATGCAGACACTTGAGGAGCTTGAAAGCAAGAGCACACAACACGGGATACCTCCAACAAGACAAATGGGACATAAACAGCTCAAAGGTACCGCACCGGGTCAGAAATTCCAAATGAGATTTGAAAACTCCACGCTCTTTTTAAAAAGTCTCGGAAATAAAAGTGACAGATCTTCCAGTCTCACATCCTCAAAACTAGACGATCCATAAGGTCCCTTCCAACCATTCTATGGTTTCATGAAAGCCACCACCCAACCTCATCTCTCTGGCATCAAGTCCCCAGAGGAGGTGAGTACCCGATGGGAACGCTGGCAGGCTGCACGGCTACGAGGAACGCAACTGCAGCTGGTGCCTCTCCCCCAGCGTGAGGGGCTCCAAGGAAAACCCACTGATGTGGGAGGGAAGGAACAGACACGGCGATGCCCCTGCAACAGCCCAGCCATCTCCAGCACAGCTCCCGTGCAAACCCACAGTTCCCAGGGACGGTGACGGGAACCCCTGACTGTCTCCTCTCCATTCACACCCCGAGGAACCCGTGCAACGGGAACCGGCAATCCTCAACACAGGTTGAAAAGAAGCCTCAAGCACGACGTTAAATACCATCCTACAGATCAAAATCACAACTGGCCTTCTCATGGCAGCCACAACGGGATTTTCTACATCTCAATCAATGAGTTTAATTACTGCCAGCAGGTTTATTATTTAGGCCAAAAAAAGCTCATCCCCTCCCTAATTTGAATAAAAATCTCATTGAAAAGCCAAGTTCTGCCGTTTGGCAGTGCCCAAGTTACCGTTTTTACTCATGCTTACTGCCAACCTTCCCCCAAAACGCCGTCGGTACATTCACGCTGACAAGCAGGCAGGCTGGGTTTACCTCTGAACAACACACGTTTTGATTCTGGTACATCCCAGCTCTCAATAATCCACCTGAAGACTATGGCAATTATTTTACAGCATGAGGATTCAGTATCGTTTCATTTAATGCACTCAAAATATTTTTTCAGAGAGAACAAACTACCAAGACTCATTCCATACAACATAAAAATACCTTTAAATGACAAACAAGGCCCAGCACAGTCAACTCCTACGAACACTAATTTAATTACGAGTCAATTCAAAGTTCACATTTCCTTTAAAACAAACATGGAGGGAATGTTGAATATTTTGTACAATCCCAGTTTTTGTCAGCATCCTTGCAACACTGAAGTAATAATTACACCACTCCGAACAACACACTTAACTTCACTGAGGGAGATACTGTCCGGACAAAGTTTGTTTTCAGAGTAGTTATCAATTTTATCTTTTACAATTACCTTTCTCAAAGTAATTTAAAGCCAAGACATTCAAAATACCCTCTACATTTAATTACTGCCATTACAGGAGCAGTGTCCAACACACCCCACTCACCAAGCACGTGCTGTGCACGCGCCTCACCTTCAGCGTCTGCTCCAGGAGAAGCTCCCCACACGCTCCCTGTGCTTTTTCCCCCTCCAAGGAAGAACGCACGCCAACGGAGCGTGCAGTCTGTGCCATCGGGGCAGTTATTACAGCTCTGCACACAGAGCAAACAAGCAAAAGATGGAGCACGTTAAATGTCCCGGTGACGCGTGCTGTTGCAATGAGTCCAGGCACCCATTCCGCCACAGATGCAGTAACTGGCATGAACTGCAGAGAAGGAAGATAAATCTGCGAAACACTCCCAAAGTTTCTCTTTCTGATGTTGCCAGAGGCACACGGACTTGCAGACCGGGCAGAAGCCCCTGCCTGTGCCCCGCTGATGGCACCAGCTCTGTAAAGCGTCCTCGGCTGCCCCGGTGCCGAGGGCGACCTTGCTGACCAGACAGGGCAAGAGAGCTCATTGCGCTTGCATTAAATGCATCCCCTGCAAATGAGACAGCTCTTTGAAAAATACCAACATGCTGGCTTCAAAAATGAGGTTGAAAGTGTCTGAAGGGGTTTTTTTGGACAAGATAAAGAGTGCTATTAAGCACAGTTTGAATTGGCTTTGTACATCCAGAGTGAAGATAGCCTAACCCCGTACATTTCTAGCTTCTGTGAAACCTTCTGTACCATTTTTTCTTTTTTTTTTGGGGGGGGGATGAAAGAGGGAAAAGAAAAGAAATATCAAAAAGTGAGTTAATGAAAGATCTTAACCGGACACACAAAAGAGACCACCTAGAGAAAACCACTCCTGTGAGATCATGACATGAGCTACGCACCCTCGAAGACAGAAAGAACAACGTCTGGGTAACCCTGCCTTGGACCCGTCCATGAGTAAGGCATGTTCCGTTATGTTTGATGCACAAAGCTGATTTAAACAGGTTTTTAATTCTTTGCTTATAGCAGATGTCACTGACAGACCTAAAGATGGGCAAGCAGGCAGAAAAAGGCTTAGCAAAGCCACAGGTGGTTTTTGAACAAACACTGTAATGCACTGGACTGGAAAACCCCGCTTGCTGATGGCTGGCAGACCAAGAGAAGTTTCCTCCTTCTTCCCCCTTTCCCTCAGAGGTATAAAAGCTGGAAGCACGGCCAGGCACGAGAGCGTCAGGGTGGCTGATGAAGGGCAGGATGCGGGAGGAGCGCAGCAGCGCTCTCCCGGCGCAGAGATGGCACTGGGCTGAGCGAGCACAGCACGGTCCCTGCGTCACGCGATGTCAGCTACCGTTACTACGGCAACGGCACCAGATAACCCAGGCTGAAAACATCCACATCCAGCTTCTAACAGAAACGCCTGCCCACTGAAGATGTCACCAATATCCTCAGAGCTTGCACCACTTCCTTACACTTGGATGGACAACGCCATGCCGGTGAGGTTCACTCAACAGCGACCTGCAGCCCAAAGAAATTTGGAATTTTTGTCCCAACATGACACACATTAGCCACACCGCAGGCAGTCCACGGCTCTGAGTCACAGCGATCTTTCACAGATCAGACAGGAGGAAAGAGTAACGGGAACATAACTAGGTTACAAACTGGGTTGGGAACAAAAACATCTGCATGGCAAGGAGGAAGATGTCAGCACTGTGTTCCTTCTCTCAGATCTCACAGCAGAGTCACGGTTACAACCACCCTCTGGATGACCAGAACCGACCCGCCCAGAGGCATTATTCCTCCAGGGGCCAGCCAGGGTGGGATGGAGCCACTGCGGGTCCGGAGAACGGCATTTCCTTCAGGAGTGGGCGAAGGTGAGCTCCCCGCTTCATCCTCGCCGCTCAGCGGGTCCGACAGGTAGCGCTGAGACCGTCTCCTATCCCAGTACATGCTTTATGGGGTCTCTTGAGGGTGACCTTGGGGCGGGGAAGGGGCCCTTCTACCCATGGGATGCCAGCGTATCCCCATAGAGCCAAACCCCAGACAAACTGCTCCAGGTAGCAAACTTTTTACGACACGAGCTGCTCTCCTGTCCAAGGGCCTCTGACTGAATCCCGGACCACGGAGACGCGCTTCAAGGGCTAGGCAGACCAGGAGGGAACCCATTCCGGCTCAGCTCTGCCGTAATCTTACCCGAAAAACTTCCTCCTGCTGAGCAGACGATGCACCCAAGCTCTGTTCAGAGGAGGTCTAGCCCAGCACGGGGCTGAGCAGTGACTCTGCCATCTCAACCTCTGAGCTCCTTGTCCTTGTGAACCCCCTGTACTGTAACAGAGCAGCACCTAAGGGTGGGGGGAAAGCGGCACACGCTACTTAACCGGCACCTCCAGCCCTTCAGGACCCAGGAGAGCTAGGAATCTGCAGTTAGGGATGCAGACAGGCCCTGGAAATCAACCACCACTTCAGAGGCTCTCGCTAAACTCAGCCTTGCAGGAGAGTAAAGTGATTCACAAGAATTCTATATTTATAACAAAGATGCACTGAAGGTGACTCATGTACTGAGCCAATCTAATTTTAAATAGAAGGGAAAAACCTCTTGAAGAGGCACATGAAATGTAGCGGGGAAAGAAGAGAGCTGCACACAGAGGAGAGCCCCAGCCAGGAGCTGTTAGCCAGATCTGCTGGAAACGGCTCCTCCCTTCAACCAGCTGAACGGAGGCTTCACCTGCTTCTGCCTTAATTACGTCCTACATTTAAAGCAGGTGCAGGTTGGAATCCCTCCTTAGGACAGGTAGGATTGCTGGGCAATAAAAAAAGCAGCTCATGGAGAGTTATTAGTTCTTCAGACCCTCCAGAATTCAGGAAACAAAACCAAATGGAATCACAGAGGGAGGAAGGGAGAAACATTAAGAAGATTTTTTCAGTATTGCTAATTTTGGCCAGGCAGATTCTAACAGAAATAGCTGCCGCCCCACTACCCCTTACATCAACACTGCAGCACATCGTACAGAACATAATTTCAAGGACAGAACAGAGGCACAACGCTAGCAGCTCTCCAGATCAAACAGGCAGCTGGCGGCAACGACAGGGGCTCAGGGTTCCTTCACCTGCTCCCGTGTCAGGACCGTTTTCCTCAGTCACTTTTCCTCCTTCCCCTGTATGGTACAAATATACAGTAGATAAAAGGGGAATACTTAACATAACCACAATCTAAATGGAGGAAACGGCTACAGTCTATATTAATAGCAATAAAACATTAGCCAGAGAACATTGCCAAATCTTGCACTCCTGCTCTGAATATGTAGGGATGAATAAATTCTCCTAAGCTGTAAGTAAAAGATAACTTGGAAACAGCAAGCAGGCTAGTATGAGATTAGCTTTGCATGCATAATAACCCCACACAGCAGAGCAAGCTTGAATTTAAATGCTGCGATAGGAAAAGGTTACTCTTCTCTGAATTTTGCTTTCAGGAACAGTCCAGCCAAATCTAACTTCCACTCTTCTTAACCCCTCCACGGTCATCAACATGTAACTGGGTGTGTTTGGCTGCAAACCTCCATGCTGTGCAATCCAGAAGTGTTCAGACGATGGCTGTTCTCCAATCACTCTCAGCATCGCTCCCAGTTAAGTCTTCAATCTGAACCATGAAAAGAAAGCAGCCAAGAATTCCCCGGCCAGCCCGCACATTTACAACGGCACATGGCTTTGTGCTCAGCAGGATCGTGCTGGGATGTTTCTCCACACACCAAAGTCTGATGAATAGTGTTAATTTTTTATTGGCCCCAGTAAATCACGGGCTAGATTACAGAACTGTTGGACCAGCATCCCACAGTTCCTTCTCAGGCACTGGATGAAGCGGCCAAGTCTCCGAAGGAGTACTTGCTGTGACCTCTGAGGAGCTGATCCCGGCTGAGAGTCCAGCATCAGACCATCCTTTATCCACCCACCCACCCACGGGGTTGGCTTCACTCCATTGCCACAACACACACACCAGTTTAAGCCTGCAGGAACCAGGCATACCACCACCAAACTTCAGAATTTATTCAGACTTTGATCTGTTCACAGGGCTCTGAAACACCAGCTGCCCTTGCTATACATGATGCTACCTGCAAAGAAATTTTATTTTCTTGCTAATTCTTGGTAATGCAACTTCCAAAATACTGATTATATTAGAAAATATACAAGAATGCCCACAATGCCCAAGCCTAGCCCTCAATCTCTCCAATGTGCCGTTCGTGTAACAGAGCAGCCAGCACACAGGGGAGAGCAGAGGAAGGTTGTGAACATCTGAAACATGCCCATTAGCCAGTGGCGTGATGCCAGCTGGAAAAGTCACTGAGATTTCCATTGTTTCTCTTCTTGTAAAAAAGGCAACAGCTCTTTCAATGACTTTTTGGGTTAGGCTCTGTCACCTATACTCCAAGTGAGACACCTTATTCTTCAATTACATTGAGATCACTTTCAGCTAGAAGGTGGCTGCCAGATCTTAACCCATGACTGTGAAAACTTAATTCTTTGGCAGTTATTCTCTGGGTTCTATCTTCCCTCCAAATATCTATTTTTTTAACATACTAGTGTTTCCTAGTAAATCACCTTGCTGTTTTGGCTTGGTACTTGTTTTGGATAATGCCACTTTAATAAGAGTTCCCTTCTTATTTGTAATGTACACACAGATGCAGCAAATACAAAGGAAAGGTGACATGGGCCTGGACTCCAGGATTTAAAGCCCCACATTTACCAGCAGAGAAAACGCATTTCTATAGGAAAGGTCAGATGATGTAGTGTTAGCTCTTTGGTGTGTCATTTACCGCATAGGGCGATGATGTGACTGCTGTCTTCGTGTACAAATTTCCGGGTGACAGCTTCCTCCATGATCTGCTTTACCTAAAACAAAGAAAGAGAAGCGATGGTAAGGTCCCAGCACAAACCAGCACAGCACTTGGGAGTTTCAGTTCCAACCTCTGCTTGCCCTCTCTCCATCACCAAAGGACTAACAACCCACACAAGTTACTCTTTGCAGGGAAGGAAGGACAAAAGCGTTTGAGAAGGGGCAGGAAGGACAAAGCTGAGGCAGCAGTTGCCCTCCATTCACCTGCTAGCTTATTCCTCCCCCAAGGGCTCCCTCAGCCCGACAGCAGACAGAACAGAACCTCTCTGCCACAGCCAGCTCCCTGGTCAGACACTCACGCCTTCCTAGCCACGGAGCGCTTGCTTTTCCAGATACAAATCCACAATCATTTTTGGCTTCTCTCAAGTTCACAGACATGAATTCAGACACCCAGGACTGCAGGCTGCGATTTCAGCCTGGGCTCCCCGGAGAACAGGAACTGGAATCCAGTTCCTGACGATGGGGAGGAAGAAGAGTCGTTTGGGAGGAGTACGAGCTCCGAGGCCATTCCCCGCTGCCACACATTTCCCAGGCATACCCCCAATACCCTTTATTAGCTCAGTATGCCATTTAGATCCTGGTTTGCAGCCCCAGGAACAAAAGATTTAAAGTGTATAAAAAATCAGAAGAAGGTTTCAGACGCAATAACCAGCCCTCTCTTATCCAGCAGCACCATCTGCTCAGCCCATCGGCAGATTGTTAACCCAGGACCTCCAGAGCTGAGCAGTACCGACCCGGCAAGCTACCAGCGTCTGTTCCCAGCTGCCACCAGACCCAGAGCAACCTCTGCAGATCTTCTGGAGAATGAGGGAATGATACTAGAGAACGCTTTCAGGGCACAGCCAGTCGATGGGAAGATTCAGAAGCTGGAATGCAGCGTTCTTCCATCCCACGTCACTCCTCACCGCCACGTAACTCAAGGATGCTCCAGGCAAGGAGCTAAATCAAATGTTTCTGATCAAACGGAAAATGCATACAACGGAAAAAATCTCTTTTTTTTTTTTTTTTTTTTTTTTTTTTTTTTGCAATTGTGTGCAGCTCTCTTTGCAGGGAATGATGCTGTTGCGTCTCTCTGTTCTGGGAGGCACTTGTCAATGAAGCTTTCTGAGCACAAGCCTACACAGACACCCACTTGCAGATACCAGCGGACCTGACCAACATGCAAATTAATCTCATTAAAGAGCCATCAACAGCCTGCCCCCCTGCACTCACCCATCCACCTGCATAGGTAAAAATATTTATTAAGCCTACTGAACTGCTGTTTGTTGCAAGGGATGGAGAGACAGGAGTCGCCTCTCCCACCCTCTGCTGAGTGCTGGTCCACTCCAGTGAGCACAGGCAGTCAGGACTTGTCTCACCACAATTTTACTGAACTGTCACAATGCTGGATTCCTGGCCAGGACTGACCCAGCACATCTCAACATATCTGCAACCTTCAGGGCTAGGAACGACCTTTCAAACTCCAACACAGAGGCAACAGCGCTTTCCCCAACCACGCATCACGATGGGACCCCGGAGCAGCACAGGGACGATGCAGCATGGGAGGCAAAGAACAGTGCTCATAAAATACTGGGATAACCAGAACCACAGTTCAAACCCACAGCATTTTTTTCCTCAAAGGAGAAAACCTTATGTCCAGTATCCACGCCTTCTTTAGCTTGTGTAATTACCGTTCATCTCAGTTACCGATCGCTCCTGCTGCACCGACTCTGTTACGCTCGCAAAGCTGGGTGGTGTAAACACAAACTGTTACATAAGTACAGTATTGCTGCTCTAGGAGCGGCTGTATTTTAGCTGTAAGATGAGCAAATTGTGTTTCTGAAGCGCTCTGAGATTTTCCAGGGTGAAACTGCTAAGGCGATTGTTATCCTGTTTGTTTCACAGCTAGAAAGAGCGCTGCGTTTAAACCCAGGAACGGCAAACCCTCCATTTCAGTAGGTACAAGGAAATGGCCAGAGAAAAGCCTGTTTTATGAGCCTGCTTGTCACAACAGATTTTCCTGCAGAGAGAGATAAATGTTTGAAACGTGAACTTATAAGCAGCCTCAGCGTGAATCCTGGTAGTGTTAAATTTTCAAAGCACATTACACATCCTCCTTTCTATTAGAGCCAACGAAATACATTCTTTACCAGTGGGAGCTGAAAGGCTATCTGAGAAGAAGCAAACAACATTAAATTTTCCCAAAGGCAAAATGCAAAAGCTTTTGCTGAGAGGGAGAGACAAAATAAAAGAAAAAACCATTTTGCACCAAGTGACTTTGGAGACAACCATTCTATATTTTGCAAAGACAACCGAATTTTAACAGGCTTGGTGTGAACAACATACAGAAAGAACACGCTTACTCTGAACTCCTTTAGATATAGAGGTTCCATGGAAATAACTCAACGGGAGGAAGAGCCTGGGTTTAAAGGACAAGGGCAGGGAATGACGGCTTTGACAATGGACACGGGCTACTCAAGCTTTCAGAACAAGACCACCAACACACGGCATGCGTGCAGGTATACACGGCTGTGCAAAAAGACACCAAGCAAAAAATGGAAGTTAAAAATTCTATTGGAACAAGTTAATTACTGTCATTGTGGGCTGGTTGGCATACTAGGGGTTTGCATTAAATTCCTGCTTCCACTGATTGTTTCAAAGAAAAATAAAATCTCAGTGTCTCTGCCTCCTGATAGCATTTGTTTTAATGTGCGCAGAACAGACGGGGTCCCCCACTACACATCCGTGCAGCACACAGGCAAGAGGTACTGCCTTAACCTGCGTACAGTCATCTACAAGCTCTCATTACTGCTTTAGGATGGAAAGCTCTGGGCAACCCCAAAGAGCCAAGCCAATATGAATCCTCTAAAAGAGCATTTGTCAGGATTTGGAGAAAAAAAAACAACAAATCAAAGACAAACCAAAATGCAGATGACTTAGGAGGTACAAGTAACACTCTCAACCATTATTCAAGTCATTTAAAAGCTAGAGTCCAATTAAAAACATTTTAGAGACTTTTAAAACAAATTAGCTTCAGATTTTTTAATTAGATACCACTTGTTCTTGTTGGCTCGAGCTGGCTTGGATGGTGAAAATCCATTTCACTTTCAATCTCGTACATTAGCACAAGATTGCAATGTTCAGCGTCGGAAAACATTTCTCAAATTTATTTATACATTTAAACATTAACCCAGGAGAGCAAGTGCACACACTTCTAAATCAAACCTTACACTGCCTTGGCTCAAAGGTCCTAGTTTAAGCTAAAATCCCTAAATGAAGTGGCAGGTTCACGGCTGCATTAAGCCGCAGCATCTAACGTGAGCGAGCGACAGGGCACACCTGCAGCCTGCTGCTGGCGGGGTCACTCCAGGACACGGTCCTACACGGTTGTGTACAGACTGTTCTTTACGTGTCTATCCCTCTGTACCGCTTCCAGTCGACTTACACCCACTGAAATTTGTAATATTTTCTGGTTTCAGTACTAACAAACATTAGGACACCAGGTTCAGACTCAGGAACCTCAGCTGTAGCAACAGCTTTTCACTTGAGCTTTAACGAATCCTGCTTTCCCCAACTGTGAACTGGGGGGAGAGCAAGGAGCAGGAGGATAGTTCGCTTTTTAAAAATACTTCTTATTGCTGTGATGGATAAGCATTGCATCTTCACTTAGTTTCTGTGTAAGAACAGGCAGCTACAAGCAGCTGCTACAGTCAGTGCCACAAAAATGCAGAATATGGCACTGGGGTGTGCTGGGGAGAGGGGCCGCTCACCGTGCTGCCGCTTCCACCTGCAGCCTGGTCCCCAAGGTGCTCCCAGACCACGGCACGCGTACCCACCAGAACCTGCTCCCACGGCACCTCAGAAGGGACCCCAGGATGCGTCCTGCTGGAGGGGGTCCCAGCACAAACCCTGCTCGGGGTCCTGTCCGAGCGGGTCATCTTGGAGG
>NW_010133283.1:0-245 GCF_000699245.1 Pterocles gutturalis | reverse complement strand
GCCCTGCTCTGGGTCGCACGGGAGGGGGCCCCAGCACAAACCCTGGTGTGGGTCCCACTGGAGGGGGTCCCAGCACAAACCCTGCTCGGGGTCCCGTCCGAGGGGGTCCCAGCACAAACCCTGCTCTGGGTCCCACTGGAGGGGGTCCCAGCACAAACTCTGCTCTGGGTCCCGTCTGCTGGAGGAGATCCCAGCACAAACCCTGCTCGAGGTCCTGTTGGAGGGGGTCCCAGCACAAACCCTGC
>NW_010133282.1:56567-122891 GCF_000699245.1 Pterocles gutturalis | reverse complement strand
GTCGCCCCGGCCTGCGCAGGCGTGCCCCGCTGCCGGGACGGGCCGCCGGTTCCTGAGGAAGGGGCGTGACTCGCGTCCTGGCGCTGAAGGCACGAAGAGCCTGGGACGGCTAGAAGAACTTTAAAATCGCCTCCTGTTTCTTCTCTGACTTTCCAGAATCCCGTCTTTGTGTGCTACGTGATTTCTTGCCGTCAGATAGACTGGTTTTTATTTTCAAAGCCCGCTTAATAAACGTAACGGAGCCTGAACTTTGCAGCGGCTCAGGCCTGTTGGAGCAGAGGCGTCTCTTGAGCAGGGGAATGAGCTGCTCCCTTGCTCACTGGTTTTGGCTCTGGTTTTGCCTCCCCCTGATCCTCCCTGGATGCCCAGGAGGATGACTGCAAGGAGGACGCAGCTTTCCCCTTGCTGCCATCACTAACACTGCAGCTGCCCATACCCTGCAGAGCCAGGGCTCGGGCTGCCGGCTGCACCCTTCATGAAGCATCTGGTGACTGAGGCAAAGCTGCTCTGCCCCTTGAGAGCTTCCCTCCAAACAGAGGCTGAATCCAGCCCTCTGTGAAAGCCCGCCCTGCTGTTCTGGCTTTTCCCGTTCTCTGTGACGCTTATTTAATCTGTGCTGAGTTTCCTTGTCTGCATGTTAGTCTGTAATGCATCCGTCCTCCTTCGGTTTTCCTTGTACAGCAAAGAATGAGAGGAGGCAGAACAGGTTATCATTTTGTAACCTTCCTCGTTCCCCTGAAGGATCTTTAAATGAGCTCTTTTGTCCAGTAACACAAAGTTAAGTCAAACCTTCTACTGAAATAACTCTTGCCCTTCATTCACAATGTGCATTGAGGTGTGGGTAAGAAGAGTCAGAGTGTGGAGTGGGGTGAGTAGAAGGGGTGGCTCAGAGGAGTGTTAATTGAATTATTTTCTGTTGAATCTACACTGCTTCAGTTTTATTTATTTTCTATTTTGTTCGCAGGTTTAGACCTTGGAGGGTGTTTCAATTGCTTTTTGTTATTCTTCTCCAGTCAAAGAAAAAAGTGAAACGTTGGAGTAAATTGTTTATGAAGTGCTTTAATGCCGTGTTCAGTGAGCTGGAGACACAGGCGAAGGCTAGGCTGGAGGGGCTGGGGAAGATTGGCATACACCAGGGTATTTAACAAGGAGAGGCAGGAAATGTGGTAGTGGTTTGACTTTGTGTAACTTGTGTTTGTGGAACATAAAGCAAGCTGAGCGTATATCCCTGGCCTTGTCTAATGCAAGGGACAAAGGCTGTGTTCAGCATTCTTCCTGTGCTCAAGGTGGCTTTTTGAGGGGGTGAGAGGGCAGCATTGAAATGTAGGTAAGATTAAAAAGATGTGCTTTGATGCTACACTAATTTTTTCTCTGCTGTTCTTAGCCTTTAAAATCTCAGTACTTGCAATTACCCAGTCTCACCAGCTGTGCATGCCCGGTGCTTACCAGTATTGTCACACTAGTCTTCGAGAAGGATCCTGTGTGCTCAGGTATAGAGTGCTCTACTGACCCTGTGTGGGATGGAGATGGCAAAACAACCTCCTCTCCCACTCTGTGCTCAGCTCCTGGGAGGTGCCAGACAGCTTCAGAGTGAACTGGCACTTCTGGCAGTTGGAGCTGAGCTGTGATGAGTTCAAGCATGTTTATTTCAAGGCTGTCTGGCTCAGTAAGGAGAAGACTGCTCAGTCTTTGTCTCTTCCTGTTCTCTTCCTCTTTCCCCTTTTCTGATTTGTTTTGCTCCCCAGCTCTTGTTTTCTTCCCTCAGACTGTAGTATGTAATTCCTCATGCAGTTCAACAAAGCACTGCTCAAAATTCCGCGCCTGGGGAGGAACAACCCCCTGCACTAGTATATGCTGGGGCTGACAAGCTGGAGAACAGCTTGGCAAAAAAGGACCTGGGGGCATCCTGGTGAACACAAAACTGAACGTGAGCCAACAATGTGCACTTGTGGCAAAGAAGGCCAATGGTGTCCTGGGCCTCATTAGGAGGAGTGTTGCCAGCAGGTCAAGGGAAGTGATTCTTGCTCTCTGCTCAGCACTGGTGAGGCCACACCTGGAGTGCTGCCTATAGTTCTGGGCTCTTCAGTGCAAGCAAGACATGGACATACTGGAGAGAGTCCAACAAAGGGCCACGAAGACAATGAAAGGACTGGAGCATCTCTTCTGTGAGGGAAGGCTGAGAGAGCTGGAAGTGTTCAGCCTTGAGAAGGGAAGGCTCAAGGAAAACTTCCCAACGTATAAAAATAACTGAAAGGAATGTGCAGAGCAGATGGAGGCAGGGTCTTTTCAGTGGGGCCTGGTGGCAGGAAAAAAGGCAGTGGGCCTGAAACACAGGAGGCTCCATCTGAATGTAAGGACACTTTCTTACTGTGAGGGTGACTGAGCACCGGCACTGGCACAGGTTGCCCAGAGAGGTGGTGGGGTTTCTCTCCTTGGAGATATTCACAAGCCATCTGGACGTGGTCCTGGGCAGCCTCTTGAGCAGGGGGTTTGGATGAGATGACCTCCAGAGATGCCTTCCAACCTCAACCATTTTGTGGTTCTGTGATTCTCGCACGGGCTTTGAAAACACCTTTTGTTCCCTTCTCTTGTTTTGTATGCTGAATGGCACCCCAGGACCTCATGCAGGTTGAGGTGCTGGGTGCCACCTTGATTTCTGGTTTTCTACCTATAAAAGGGAGATAAGACCTCCTATTTACCCCATATAATTAGTTAACTAATATTTTGTCCACACTTTGAAAACTAGATGGGAGAAATACTTGTCAAAATGCTAAAGACCATCGATGAACAAGGTTAGAAATAGTCCAATGGTAGTATAACTTTTATTTATGTGTGTGGAAGATAAGGTCATGCTTGCCTCTTATAGATCTATTTTGCTTGGAAAACTGTTTTGTGTTCAAAATTACTGCAGTTTACTTACTATCAACGTAGGTGTGGAAGAAAAATCCACAACCAGAAGGCCCTTCACTTGACATATATTTTTATCATCTTAAATTGCAGTATTATTGTATTAACCCAAGCTGAATGATGATCTCAAGCTTCAGAGCTGAACTTTATGATGACAGGGCACGCAAACCCTGTACTGACCAGCACAGAGCTGTCTTGCTAAACATGCTGGAAGGGCTGAAAGAGCCCAGCTCATTTAGGGTAGACAACAAGCTGCAGGAACTGATACTAAGGGGCTGTCAATATCTGGCTGAACTCCCCTTTCCAGGGCCAGATGCTGGATTGCTCTTTGTTTTGCTACTAGTTATCAGTGACTAAGCTTGCTGCTGGTGGCATTCTCCTTGAAGAGATCTCTTTTTTGCATTTGGCTGGGGAGCAGGGCTGGTCTGTGTTGAGCCCACCTGGTCACGAGTCAGTTCAGGCTGCCTCCTGGCTACCTCTGAAATAATAGATGGATGTGAAAGGTTTTGATTATTTTTGCTGTGGATAAAGACACAGCTTTGCTCCTGCTGGTTAGTGGTGTGTGTTTGTGGAGCAGCTATCCTCTAGCAACTGCCAGACTAGAAAGGACTGGAGTGCAAACTGGCTTATTTCTTATTTCATGGCTGCGGACTATTTTATGCAGCTTTGTACTGTGAAATATGGGAAACTAGGCTTAGCCAAAAGCGAGTTGCTTAGCAGACGCTTGCTGTCATACAAATTAGCCACAGCTTTTGCATCTTGGAGTGCTGCCAGCAGCAAGCCAGCTATTGCATTAAATGTCTACTACCAGTCATGATCTAAACTGAAAGTGAGAAGATTAATTGCTCTTCTAGCATTATCTTAGCAGATAGAGCTTTTTGTGGTGTTAAACATGTTTTTCATCTTTAAATCCAAACCATAAAATACTGCTCTTGAGTTTCAAAACAATGGGTGTACATGAAGAAGAGGAAAAGGTTCAAATTAGTGAGAGAAAGTATCATGCATGTGTAGGAACTATCTTGCTTTAAAGTGGAAAGGGAGGCTAATTTTGTTAGTGCTGCCTATCTGGCATGTAAAAATGAATACCTTCAGAACTACAGTTTAAATAAATATGTGCCTTAAAGAGTGGATACAATTAATTTGAGCTACTGGTGGATAAAAAGTAAGAGCATTCAATCTTCCTTGACTTTGCCTCAACCAAGATTTTTGATATATAATTGTACTAATGTAGTTTGACTAATGAAACTCAGTCCTTTTTCCTTGCCTAATAATATTTCTCTGTGAAATTTTCCTGAGTTGCAGAGTTCTTACTTAAGAAGTAACTCACTTGAACATGAAGTAAACAACTGGAATTTAGGAAACTCATACTTTAGTAAGTTCCTAGGATATAAGGTTGCTTTCAGTCATTGGTATCCATTATGAGTGAGGAATTTGACACGAGAAAGGCTGTTTTGAATTCAGTTGGTAACCTTGACTGTTCACGCCAATGCTGCTGACCTCTGTTCTGTTCTCTGTAATCTTTCTTCTTAGCCAAGCTTGGTATCATCAAGGCTTACATTTCTTGAGTTACTAAACAATGGCTAGAAGCACTAGATCAAATAAATTCTTATGTTTCTTTTAGAGATTTAGCCTTCCTGGTTGAGAAGAAAAATAAGAAAATTTGATGCAGGGTCCCCAGAAGACAAATGAAAAATCCTGAAAAAACTAATCTGCTTAATTAATTTCAGGATTTTGCAGGGGAGGAGATATCAACATCTTGCTGGTAATTTTTAGCAGTCTTCCTACTGGTAGTACTGTCCCTGTAGTGCAGAAGCACTTTTTGGAGGAGGAATATGAGAGCCACCAGCAGATGCCATTTAGGGCTCGGGTGTTGGAGCACTTGTAAGTGCCTGCCGCGACCAGTAGACCACTGCAGACCCATTAGGTCTCTGTCTGAGAACAGCTACCCATGTGCTGGTGTAATCCTTACAGGGTTGCTACGAGGGTTTCCTTATGCTTTTCTTGCAGCATTTACTCTTTGGTGTATAGAGTTTAAAAGAGCTCTTCCTTCCAATGGCTACAGCGGGGATTTTCTCTTTTCCTTCTGCCAGGAAATCTGAAATGCAAAGGCCAAACAGTAATGTGTACTTGACTAGAAATAATGTGATGAGTTTGTAACTACTGAGGAAAATAATTTGGCACATAGTTATTTCCGTGTACCTCCCTAGCACCAAGAACAATTAGGCACCAGCTGAAGATGGTGACTGCCAAAAGCACATTTGGATGAGGTGGGTGTTTCTGGGTGGTACAGTCATGTGTTAACAAGTGTGGCTGCATCACTAAAACAAAAGTATATTTGTATCCCCAAGCCCTTTGTAGGGATATGCCATCCTCAAGAGGAAAGGACACCAATAAAGCATCTGGCAGGGAGGAAAGGGAAAGAAATGAGTACAGAATAATGAGATGTATTTAACTGCTTGCTGTTAGCAAAAACCATCCACCTGAGCTGGATATAGTGTTCACAGCTGCTTCAGGAATCATTCTCTGTGAAATCTGAAGTGGGAGCAGGTTAGCTGCTCCAAATCATGTTCTCTGAATGTTAGAAAAAATCTAAACTGATGGGTGGGCAGTAAACAGCAATGGGGAGGGCAGCTGCAGCAGGGACAGGGGTCCAGGAAACTGTGCAAATGCTGGAGGAGATGTAATTCCTTTCTCTGCAATACACACACAGAGTCTTCTGATAAATAGAGACAGGATACCAGACATAAATTTTTCTATTTGCTGAGACTGAACTCTCACAGAGCACAGAGCTACTTGCAAAAAATCTTAGCTCCAGTACATAAAGTCTTGCTCCCTCTCGCCCCTTGAATCCAGTGCTAAACTCCAGTGGATGCCTGTGTACTTTGTGGGGAGGGGAAAGCAGCATCCCACAGAAATCTTAACCTTTATGCATTTTGAAAGAGGAAATCAAGTTTTTCTTCACACATCACATGCATGGACAAATGCTAGAGATTAAACGATAGTGCATGGGGATGTGTGATAAAGTGTTCGGCACAGTGGATTCTGTTAGAGAACGAATGATGAGATGCAGTCAGACACCAAGAAATGATGGTCCGCAAGCCGCAAGTGCTTTTAATAGGATAAATCCCCGCTCGTTTGCTTAGATTTCTTGTAGTTGCGTCTTCCACCACTGGGGTGTTGAAGGGTGAGCAGATACAGCTCAGTGAAAACAATACAAAAGAAACCACCCTGCATCTTGAGAAAAGTTTAGCAGCTTAATTAGATTCAGAGTATAATACTGTGAACAGTGCATAAATGACAGCAATTTTCTGTTTATCTACAAATCATTCAATTCTTTGAGCTTTATCCATTATTATTTAAATATGAGTATTTTAAGTATCTTTTCTCCTCAAAAGCAACCCCAATTTTTTCTTCCAATTTGATTTCACAAGATATTGTCAAACTTCTTATGTGTAAGAAGATAAACAATATACTCTACCCTCCAGCAGTCATAAAGGGAGAAGCAGGGGGAGAGGAAGTCCTGCCCCTAGATATCCAATGTTATGACTCAGTAGTCAGGAAACGTGGGAAATAGAGGTCTTAAAACTTAAATGTTTCAGTGGGGTTTTCTTTGCTGCCTTCTGCTAATCTGCTAATCCTTTTAGAAAGCTGAATTCCACAGCGCTTTCTGGAGACAGTAGAGCACAGCTGATGTTTAAAGCAGTTTTTTTCTTTCAGCATAATACAGCCATTGCCGAGGTCATGGGGGACGCAGAGGCTGTGATTTGACTGCAATGGTAGTGAAGTGCGCTAGCTTGCACTGAGCAAGAGCCAAATTCCATTCTGTTGCATCCTAGTATCTTCAAAATTTAACTGTGCTACTGCTGTGCTACTGCTGCGCTAGAGCTACATGACATGACAAGTGAACTTTCCATTAGATTCCTGTCTGGGTTAAAAATCAACAGTAAAGCAAATGCACCATTTCTAGTACTTCTGAACAGTATCTCATTTGGACCTGGATGTGAAAGCAGAATACAGTAAGTTGCAAGTGACAAAAACAAATAAGTTCAATGTCTCAGATTTCAAACCTCGTCATCTTGCAAGAAACACCTCTGACAGCTGTTGTGTCAGTTGATAGCTAATGGGCAAAATACAAAAATTGTTAAACTCCAGATTTTGTAATACAGGGGAGTGAGAGGGAGAGAGAGAAACGACAGTTTCTTTCTGTGATTTCTTGTCTAATGCAGAATGCTGTAAGTCTCTTGGAAGAACATCTGCAGACTGGTGATACCTTTCCCAGACTAAGGGTGTGCAGAATGGTCTCATGTCAGCTTCTTTGCGGTCTCCATAAACCACTGGCTCACATGCCACATCAGAGCACCTTTGCAGAGACTGCTGCTCCTGACAGGGGGGTTTGTAGTTCCTGTAAGGAGCTTCAAGTCCCTGTTCCTGCTAGACAGCATTGAATGTCTGGCAGTGAATGCAAAGCCAAGGTCTCAGTGACACAGCTTAAATCTGTTTGTCCTGAAATGTGCAAAACCCATCCCCGGGTTCTGGTATGGCTCTTAGCAACTCAGCTGCACTTGGGGGGTAAATGCCCACTGCTCTGTTAGTACCTTTAGCTGTCAGCAAACTTGCACTGCTTGTTTTGAGGAAAGAACTGTTGTTGCACTCATTAGTGCTGTGGCTGGGCATCTGAGCGTGTAAATTGAGATCGGCTAAGGTGCTGTTGTTGAGGCCTTAGCAGGCAGCCCACAAAGGGACTTACTTGTTCATTGTGGTTATCTTTGGCTGAACTAGGGCTGTCTGGAGTACCTACAAGGTCCTTTTAGCTCTCTCTGCTGGGGCTGGCGCCATGGACCAGATGCTCTGAGGGAAGGAGGGGTTTAGAGGTACCAGGCAGTGAACATCGCACAGGATCCCTGCCCCGGGTGTGCACTGCAGACTGAGATTGCTCCCGCTGCCCTTGCTGGAGAAGCTGCTGCATGGCCTTTCCCAGTGACCTGCACTGCCAGCACTGTGGCTCGTCTCTGCTTTCTCACAAGCTTGGAAAGAGGGTGCACAGTCTTAGTGCTTGAGGCAACTGAGAAAAGACTTGGGGGACATCGGGCTTCTGGGGGTGGAGGGCTGAACATGCTGAGCCAGAGGCCAGCCCAAGTGCTTCATTAGGTGGCCCTCAACCAAAGCTTACTAAGCCACCCACTGTCAGCAGTGCTCCAGGGGCCCTGGCACAAACTGTGTGGCTGGGTTTGGTGCTGTGAGAGTCACAGGGGCCATGCCTGGCCAGGTCTGTGAGGTAGGGATGAGGACATGAAGAAAGAAGTGTCTCATTCTTCTCTCTCTTCTAACATCTCCATGAGGACCAGCTGCTCTTAGGAGCTTAACTCTCCCTAGTCCCTCCTGAAGCGGTGTTGGAGCACCAGGCACTATGTGTACCCCGCTCACCCAAGGTGCCCCAACTGTCTGGCTGTTTCCCTTGGGGCTATGTCCACGTCTGTTGTGGATGGGCAATGGCTCACTATGAAACTGGTAACCCATGAAAGTGCCTTGCCTGCTGGTGGGGTGCTGCAAGGGCGTAACACAGGGAAGTCCTTCATCTATGGGAGGAGGTGGGGCTTTGGCTGCACTCAGCTAGTCAACATAGGATGATGCTAGATATGTTTAAAGTTACTACCCTTTGCTGGGAATGGTTTGGTTTTATGCTGAAGGCCTGTCCCAAACTAATAAAATGATGTCTTAATTACAAGGTGTATTTTCTATCTCCTTATTTGTGATTAGGGTTTAAAACCTGTGTATTGTTTTACTTAAAATGTCATTGATGACAGAGGGTTACTTGGATTTTTTAAAATTTTGTTTCTTCGCCTCTGTGCAAATCCTAACTGGATCAAAGCCACAATATGCTACCTCTTTTTTACAGACCAAAACTTATCCCAGATGATCCATCTCTTTAAAACTTGGGCAATTTATGCTCCCAGTACTACTGATACAAAAAAGTTATAATGTAAATGCAGAGTCTTGGTACTTTTCCTTAAATGCAACCAATGTCATCTCAGTTATATAAATTTATACAGGTTAAAAAAGCAATGAGTGTGTTCTCCTTATATGAGTATCTCTTAAAGATATTGCCTACACCGCACAAGCTTCTGGAAGGCTTTCTTGAAATCTTCATTAAAGATTGTGTAGATTAGAGGGTTAATAAGGGAATTTATATATCCCAGCCATGCTAGGAAATTAGACATGTCCTCTGAGATGTGACATCTTTCACAGGTATTAACAACTACTTCTTTTACAAAAAAAGGGAGCCAGCAGATCACGAATGCCCCCAAGATCAGACCCAGAGTAGTTGCTGCCTTTCGCTCTCTTGTGCTAGAGATTCTCTGTTTTTTCCAGGACTTCTCGTGCTTAGAGTCAGACCTGGGGCTTCGTAGGGTGATATTGATTTTATCACAGTCCACCAGGGGATCTGATGTCTTCTCCGCTGTGCTGGGCATTGAAGCCGATTTGGTGCTTCTTTCACCTGTGTCCAAAAGGACTTGTCCATTTACCTCCTCCCTTACAATCCGGCTGATGCTTCTTCTGTGAAATGTCTTTGCTGCCTTGTATATCTTGTAATACAGGATCAGAATCAACGCCAGCGGGATATAGAAGGCGCCAAATGTAGAGTAAATGGTCGAAACAATGTGGTCATGTTTGATGATGCACTCGTCATCCCTGCTGGTTGTCTGGTGCCGCCAAAACAAAGGCGGCATGGAGATAAAAATAGATATGATCCATACCACTGCAATCATGATGCCGGCATGCTTGGGTGTCCTTTTCCGTGCATATTCCACAGCATCTGTGATTGCTCTGTACCGGTCCAAAGCAATGGCAGAGAGATGCAAGATGGAACATGTGCAGCAGGTAATGTCCACGCTCAGCCAAATGTCACACACCACTTGCCCCATGATCCAGGTCTCCTTTACAATGTAGACAATGCTGAAGGGCATCACTAGGACTGCCACAAGGAAATCAGTCACTGCAAGAGAGCAGATTAAATAGTTGGCAGGGTGGTGGAGCTTTCTTGTCACAATTATTGCAGTCATCACAAGAGAATTGATGGCTGTTGTCATTAGTGCAAGCACAGACAGGGTAATGGAAATGAGAATCTTGGATGTCACCCATTTGAATAGTTCTTCTGATGTACCGTTTTGTTCAGTTGAGTTTATTAAATCCATTTTCCCTCTTAAGGATGATCTTTACCAGTAGCAGTTACCTGTTGGAAAAGTAAAAACATTCAGAAAGTGCATCTTCAGTCTCCAGAAAGTCTTGATTTTTGTCATCTTAGAAGACTATGGGCCACAAATTTACAAGAACCTCAGACTTATTATTAGAAATTATTTTGATTGCAAACAGAGATTTTCCTGGTTGGCACAACATGGGATTCTCTGTCTCCACAATAGGGGCCTCCTCTTTCTCCTTGGTTGTGTTGTTGGGAAGGACATTTTTGCATGGCAGGGAAAACAAGCACTGCCCTGTGGGGTGCTGCACAGTGCTACAAGGGGGAACTAGCCCTGTTCCTCAAGCAGGGCAGTGGCATCATTGCAGCACCTGGGGTGGAGACCCAGCCCTCCTGCTAAATGCTTACTCTGAATGGATTGTAGCGGAGTCTTAAAACTGGTTGAATGTGAACAATCTCATCCTAAAGTAAGTACTGATACTGCTTCTAGGCTAACACTGTCTACTCCACTAAGCAATGTAATGACTGTTGACACCTTTAATCCACAGGAATCGGGCATAATGCTTCATTTCTCTATATAAGCTCCTTTTCCCCATCAGTATGTAGGTCCTTCCTTGTGTATAGATAAGCATGGGCTTTCTAAACTGGGACATAGTTTTCAAGAGAACATAGAAACCTGAAACATTACATTACAAAGAGAAGAAGAAACAATTGAAATTGAAAATTGAAATTGAAAGTTGCATTATAACGCTTCCTCTTATGCAACGCTAAAATGAAACAGCTGAATATATATTTAAAACTTTGGATGGTTGCCTTATTGTCCAACTGAAATATTATACATAGATTAGAGTCCTAAGAACATCATTACCTGTCCTCAAATTTTGCTTTTCTCTGGTTGCTGCTGAAGAAAACTGCAGAAAACTTGGATGCTAGCTGTTCTGCTAATGATTCTCTCTACAGAAACCGTATAATTCCTCTTATGGCTCTGCAGGAAGCAAAAAGCTGGGAAATACTGATGAAGTAAATTCTTGTTTATGTTCTGGAGATGTGCACCCTACTTTCTTATCAAGAAGGGTTTCTGAGCACTCTACAACTACAGCTGAAGTAGGAGTTTCCAGCTTTTTAGACTAGAACTTGTAACTAACAGTAAGAGGATGAGATTTCATCCTCTTGTGAGTTTTAACATGTAATTTGTTGTGTGTGTAAGATCTACCAATGGAACCCGTAAGCTGAATTTTCTCTTACAACTTTTGAAGTATAGTGAGTGGGTTGCACTTATGTTGCGCTGGATGTGAAATATATGAAATTTCTTAGGAAAAATCAGTCTCATTAGCATAACTAAATATTTTGGATATTATGCTGGAGTGGCTTAAAAAGAATGTCATATACTGTATATAGCCTTGGACCCAGCTCACTGATTTGTTTTGATATCCTAACCTGGGCAATGCTTAATATGATATTGACCTACTCAAAAAGGTTTTTAGTATTGCTTGACCAACATTTACTTTTATAGAAGGACAAGGAAAGGTAATATTTTTTATGTGGTGATATTTACAAGTGTTGAGCAGAATCTTGTCCTGTCCGTGAGATGATTAGAGCATGTGTGTGGTCTCTTTCTCTCTGTGTCCCTCTCTCTGAACTTGAAATATACTTCACATGAATAAAAATAGATCTTTCCTCATGTCAGTGTCACCTTAAAACCTTTTGAATCCACAGTAATTGCTAGTTTGCAGATATTTTTGTCTACAGCTAGCTGCCTTCCAGAGAAAGAATAGGTACATATAGTGTTATCTGGTGAATGTTCGACCTTTGCTAAATAAATCTTTATTTTCGAGCTTGTATAAATATGTGGAAAAAAAAGTTTATTGGGAAAAACTAAAACTTTTGTTGATATCCAGCAGTTGATCGTATTTTAGAACAGTTACTCATTATGGTTAATTACCTTATAAATTTCTAACTCTTTGGATATTAGTCCTTAATTGCAAGCAAGCAAAAGCAATTTAGAGATAATTAAAGGTGATTAATAGCTTTTGAAAGATTATTCAGTTTGAGACTGTGGAGTAAGGAAAATATTATGGATGGGTTTGCAGAACTGGTGTGTAGGAATAAATAGGTTTCCTTAGTGCTGCAGTGATTTGGAGGCTCAAGAAGCACAGCATCAGAAATGTGTTTACTTACCGTTCACGGTGATTATAGTTCGCTATGTGGTTTTAAGATTATCAGCCAGTACGCTCAGTTTTCATTCAGGCTGCTAGCACAGAAATGCAGCGGTATTGAAGACTACCACACTGAGTTTTTAGTGTACAGATAATTGTGCTGCATCTATCTTCTAGTTGTGGGACACAAGCTGCTCTTTAATGGTAATCTGGCCATATGCCCTTCTGTTCTTATGTGGATTGTTAAAACCCTCTGCTGTTGCCCTTCCAGCTCCGGCAACAGGCATCCAGGGTGGTCTCTGCTGTGGAGACCAAAGAGTGTGGCTCCATCCAAGGGAGACAGCAGTATGGTGACAAGATATGCCCTCCAAGATGCTGGCTCCCTTTGAGGTTACAGAGCCATGCAGCTGGCTGTGTTGCTTGGGACTACCAGTGACAAAGTTAGGTGGCTTTTATGTCCAAGGGGGAGGCGGAGCCTCTGCTAACTGTGGCGGAAATTCACGCAAGGTTGTTGGGTGATCATTAGCTAGAGAGATTGTTTTATGAATATGTGGACTTGAAATGCTGGCAGCAATTAAGGACCGCTGCTTCTCTCTCTTTTGATCACTGCCAGGGTGAACTAATTCTGGATTTCCTCGTGCTAAGTTGAACTCAGTTCAGTTGGTGGCTATCATTGGCTTCTGTCCTTTGCAAGCAACTGAACCACTTTTAGGAGTATGAAGGATGATCCTGTAAACAGCGCACTGGATGAGGATGCAGGAAAGCTGGCTTCTGCCCCTCTGCTGTAGGCTTTGCTTGTCAACTTTTGAGCAAATTCATTGAAGTGCTTCAGTTCATTCTCTGTAAAATAGCTACAGGAGTACTTCCCTGCTACCCTACTTTGCATATTTGTATTGATTTCTCTTAGCAGCATGAATTATCTCTAGTGTGCCTTTAGTTCAGGGAAGATCTAATCTCATGTGGTTGTTCCAGAGCCGTAGACATGCTAGTATAACTACACACTGTACTTCCAGCTTCGACTGTGCTGTTATGCCCGTGTGAGTCTACCAAGCTGTTGCCTCAGAGAGCAGGCACAGTCCCTCAGCCCTGTGGTGTGGGCACCTCCTTATGGCCACATACCTGACACAAGACTTCAAATGGAAGCATGGAAGACTTGGAGCCCTCTTCTCTGAGTATTGAATTTAATTTGGTGAATGAAAACAAACTTACAACCATGCTGAACTGAAGAGAAATCTGTGTTTCAACAATCATAGAATGTGTTCAGCAGTGACATGTAACTACTTTCAAAGACATTCTTATGGCCCAGATGTTTTTAAGGCTACTTTTGTGGAACTAGCAACTCAGTTGCCCTTCTTGAAGGGTTAAGCTGAATCTATCAGCTTATCTCTAATATTTGTTATTCCGTGGAAGTTGCCGTTGCTGCAGTTGGAAGCATTGTCTTTTATTATTACCTTTTCAATATGCACTGTTGTTGGAAAACTTTTGAAAGACTTGAAGCTTCCTTTCTGTGCATTGCATTACATTGTCTTGAATTTAAGATTGGTGAAAATAATGTCTTGTACTTTATGTTCATTATAGGTCTTAACACAGTAAATTATAACTGCTATTAAAATACAAGTATGTTATTTCAGTTGGCCCATTAAAATATTAGCCTTTGGTTGCTGAATAAGAGCCTTGTAAACAAAGGAAGCTGCCATTCACCTAATATACCATGTCTGTTATTTTGTATACATGAGTATTATTTTTAAGGAATTAGCTACTTCAACAAATCTTTTTTCCTTCTCTGACAAACATGACATGTTAAGGTGACCAGTATGTATTTCCTTATCTGTAAAATCACTTATATCATCCTATTGATCTTGTTTAGAAAGCACAGGGGAAAATGTCTGTGCAGCCTTATCATAAAAGTAAATGTTGAATTTGTCTAGTGACTGCTCAAAGAAAAGGGAATGTTATTGGTGCTCCTCAGTTCTGCAGGAGCATGTCTGTATGTTATTAAGCCCATAACCACCCATTTATGTCTGAGATTTGCAGAATAGTAATAAAATTGCTCTTATTCAATAGCATTAGTCTGTCTTTCCAGGTTTGGAAAACAGCACTCCTCTGCCTTTGAGTAAACCTGGAAAATAATATAGAACACTGGTTGCTGGAGAAACATGTCTGGGAATGCCTTTGGGAAAGGCATTTTGAGCCTAGTCTTTGGGATCCTGAGTTTAGACTGAACAGTTAGAAGTTTACAGCTCTTGATTTTTGGTCCTAGTTCATTTTATATTGCTTTAAGCACTGTCAGAGAGAAAACCTGCTAATTAGAGTTTAAGGACTGCTTTTGAATTCAAGTTTTCTAAGTGTAGTGTGTGGGGTATTTGCTTTCATTTTTTCTATGTGGGTTCCTTAGCAAAGTGTGTCTTTAACTTAGTAACAGTAATCAGAAAGCAAAATGAACTGCTGATTGAACAAAGGGTATTTAAATTGCTACGAACAGCAATAATAGCTTTTGTGCATTAAGTAAACACAAGATTGTGCCAGCGGCAGAGACAGATCCTACCCCTCTCACTCAAACAGGCTTCAGCTGGCTTTGAAATTATGAAGTGTTTCACCTGCTAGTGGGATCTCTTGCTCTATTGGCCGAACTGGTCTGTAAGCCAGTTAGAAAGGCCCAGCTTTCTTGTTCTACTGGAGACTGATCCTACAAACTTCTTTTCGTGGTGAAGGGGAAGATTATGCTTGTTTTCAGCTATCTTGTTTTTATCCTTTTCCTGTATAGGCTAACCAGATGCTTACTGGAGGTAAGACCAAAATGACCATAGAAGGATAAAGTAGTTGTATGTACCAGCCTTGCCTGGGAGCTAAAAGTACTTCTGAAGCCATTATTTATGAGCTTGTGAAAATCCTTCTGATGTGGCTGTGTGTCTTTAGATACCAACCATGTGATGTACTAATGATGATTAGCATAGTAATGATCCATCTTATTGAATATGAGTAGAGGGATAATCTTTTGTATTAAACAAAGCTCTTTAAAGAGGGTGAACTCCTACTGGATCTGATAGGGGATGTGTATTTTGTTGAGTGTGAATCTAGAATCCCAACAGGTGAGGAAGAGGAGAGGAACATTTTCACTTGATTCTTAGTGCCCTGTCCTTAAATTCCTTTCTCCCAGTAATTCTTTCTAATATTCTTAAAGCCACAGTGCATCCCCTGAGACAAGGTAGGGGTGACTGGCAGGTTTATGAGAGGAGTTACTTGCCAGCTGAAGGCAGCTGCTGCAAACCTGCCATTCCTGGAATGCAAAGTAGACGTCTATCAGCAATTTAAAGTGCCAAACAAAAATCCTAGGGTTGCCAGCTTTCCTTGCCCAATCTGTGTTTCTGCATGCTTAAAACTTTATTTTTTCTGCTCTATCTGCTACTTAACTAGGAGGTTGATTCCAGTTTCTCATCTGTCAGCAAATATTCATATGTGCATACTGAACTAATGCTTTGGATTCCCTGTTTTGGGTGGTACTGTCTCAGTCCACTGGACTGAGCATGCTCTGGACGTGAAATGTATGGGTAAGCTGGAGGAGTAACTCAAAAGCTGTTTAGGTTTTGCTGCTTGAATCTTGGTTAAATGACTGGGGTTATTTATAATTTCCACTTGTAGAAGGTCACAACAGACCAATTTCCAGAAACATAGACTGTGAATAACTATAAAATCACAGATAAATCAATTGAACTAATATAAACAAAAAAAAAAAAGATAAAGTAAAGATAATACAGAATTTTGCCTCCCCAGCACCCCCTCAGGAGAAGCATGGGTAAATAGACAGACTTGGCTGTATGCCCTGAATAACAGTATAACACACGAAGGAAACAAATCTGAGACTTCTGGAGAATACATGCCTCCAGCTTAGAGATGTACAAATTCATTTATTTCCTGAGCGCAGGCACTCTGATTTCTTACAGAATGGCAAAGAAAAGTCCATTTCTGTGCCTTGAATGCAAGGCACAGAAGTTGTGTAGTAAACCTGCATTTGCTTCTTCCTAGATGTGTTTCCAATCTAAGAGTCCCTGTGTTGGCAGAGCAATACACTGCAGATTCTTTTGTGTCAGTCACAACGATGATGCTTAATTTTCTGGGTGGCTCTCTAAATTAATTCAGCCAATAGAAATAATCCCAAATGGCTGAAATGACAAAGTCTGACACGCTTAGCCCTGAAAGTTACCACCCCATATGTCTGCTCTGTCGATTTTGATCCAGGTGCAATAACATGACAGGAGGGATGTAGTGCTTCCGCCGAAGCAGCTGAGATGCAAAGTCTGAGGGCTTGCTCAAGCTGCCAGGGAAGGTGACCTTGCTCTGTGCCACTGGATGCTGACAAGGGAGATGCAAGCACCAGCTCCATCGGGACCAGAGTGAAGGCAGTAATCTCTGGCAAGAGGGCAGAGTGAAGCACTGAAGTAGCTCCTGTCCTCATCTCCCTGTTGTAATTAACTCACCTTCATGTTTCCCATTGAGGCTGTATAAACTGTAGCGTGCTGGCTGTGAGTCCTTTGATATGTGTCCTTCCAGAAGGCTTTTCTCCTTGCGTCATTAGTTCATGAGCATTACCAAGTTCTCTGTGTTTTCCACTCTGCAAAATACCAGCCTCTTCAAGCCCAAATGTGACAACCTCACATAACAGAGATTCCTGAGCTTCCATGACAGGGGGGCAGCTCCTTGCCTGCTGAATTTTCAAAGGTGTCACTGAGGTTCCTGGGGGGATACCACCTGAGTGAACTTTAAACTCAGCCAGTTAACTGCGAGCAGGGCTCTTGGCAAAACCTGCCTGGGAAGCAGGGTTGCTACACAGGTGGGGTTAGTCTGTGATGTGCTCCTTGATGCCTTTGGTATGTTCTCTACTTGCATCTGTTGGACTGCAGTGTAGCCCTATGCTGGTTGTCAAGCCTGCCTGGAGTATATGTCCCCTGCTTATTGTCATCCTATCTGTAGCAACTGCTGCACTTATATGGAAGAATTATGTTCAGAAAGTAATTATGCATTCCTTGCTGCTACTAGTGTTGAAGTAGAGAGTTTGGGGTTTTTTTTTGTCTCCTTTTGGAAAATTAGTCACTAATCTGTGTTTGCTCTCTATTTTATGTCCCTCTGCCATCTGTTGTAATCTAGCTGAGGAGGGTGGGGGGGAGGCAAGCCTGCTTCTCAGCCAGCCCTCTGGGAGGGGGGAAGGAGGAGCAGTGAGAACAGCATGGCCCACAGTATGAGGGACTTGCTTATATAAAACACTAAACATGCCTCCCTAATGCAGCTTCAGTTGCTGGGTGGCTGGAGAGTGAACCTGTTATGAATCTGATAATTTTGGCTGGAGCACGGGGAAACTTCTAGACCTATATTCATAATTCTTCAGAGGAGAAGGCACTGATTTATTTCTATAATTCATTAGATGAGGGAATTCAGTTCCCTTCCTCTTTGAGGCTAGTCGGAATCGACCTCTCGGGATAATGGTCTGGATAGTTACCTCATACTCTGTATGGTATGAAAGAGCCCCAGGAGTGGGAGATCCAGGTCCTAGACAACAGTGCCCATGGGAGCTGCTTCATGGAGGGGCTTGTGTTCATTATTATCAACTAAATTTGTACAGTGAGGTGAAAATGCAGAATGGCTTTGCTTGTGTTTTAAAACACTGTATTTTGGATAAGGGTAGGAACTACAAGGCAGCATTGGAGCAAGGAGGTTGACTGAGGTAGTTTTACTTCTGTTGAACAGTGATAAAATGCAGCCTTGTTTCTCCCACTTCCCACTCATCCTTATGCTTTGGGGCCGTGTGTTCTTTGCAGCCCTCTGAAAAACATGTGTGCACAGTTATAAGTTACAAACCTTTTTCAGTGATACACCTACCTCTGAAACTCTATTAGAAGGAGGTGTTCAACTTGAAAGCACTTCTGTGGTTTTTTTTTTTGTTTGTTTTTTGGTGTGTGTGTGGTTTTGTGTTTTTTTTTCTCTCCAGTCAACAGGCATTTTGGTGGAATAGCTCCTATAGTATCCGAGTTCTAAAATAATGTGATCACTTTATGTCTTAGTTTCTTGGGAATTTTATCAAATGTTGTTTTTATTATATAATAACTATGAAAGCTTTTCTTCAGCTGGAAGAAACTACCTTGTTTACTCCTGAACAGTAACGAAACAATCAAATCTTCAAATATTTGTCTGGAAAAGATCTCTATGTCAGTCTATACTACAAAAAAAGTCATTGTCAAATTATCACCTGGGCCAACAGTAGGATATTTATTTTTCTCCTGTGTGCTCACCAGGACAGCTCTGAGGAAGAACTGGTCTCAGAAGGGTTTGTTGGAAGAGGAGTGAAGGTGGCATGTCAATGTGCTCCTCCTTTGCAGCAGGGGTTCTGCATGACACAAGAATGGTACAAGTCTGTGGTTAGTCACAATTTGGAGAGATGGCAAAGTTGACATAAACTGCCTATTTTTTGGAGATTGATGCTTTTTAACAAAGGCTATCTTACTGCGTACTTCCCAGTGTCTTTCCCTGTACTTCTTTTCACCATGTTATTTGCCTTTATTCTAGTCCTCATCTGATCATCTCAGGGACTGAAGGTCTTTTCCTAGGTCTTGTTATCCTTATGTGAGGAATAGGCCTATCAGATAGTAAACTCTGCATTGGGTTTGCACTGAACAGCAGTTCTCTAATTTTTTATTTCTTGAGACTGAGACAATTCAGGCTGTTTCCTCTGAATGATGTGGATATAGCCTTGGCCAAGAAGTATTTAAAGCAAAACAAACAAAACAGTCCTTAAAGTTGGTGGGTTTGGAAGTGGGAGGAAAATTAAGAGCATAAACTTTTTAGTGGAAGTTGAACTCGGAATGTGGGTGTAGTTTTTCTTTTTTTTTCCTGTCTTTTTTTTTTTTTCTTTTTCTTTTTTTTTTTTTCCCCTAGTCTCCTTGGGAAAGACAGAGAGGAAAGGATCTACATGCTGCAGGAAAACCAGGCAGGATTTGTGGAAAACTTTCTCAAAGTTACACATCTGTGGAAAAGGACTTTGTTGTGGAGGAATGTTTGTTTTTTCCTTCAGACAATGCTTTACCATCAGAAAGTGCCAGGCAGCCTTCCCCTGATGACTTCCACTGGTGAACAACAGCAGCTCTAGGGAGAGAGGCTGTAAAGGGTGCAGGGAGGTGAAGGGAAGGGTAAGATCCTGCTGTTTCCCTGGGTGGCAAAGGGACCTGGGCCATGGTCTCTGCAGAAGGCTGCCACCACTACACAGAGGAGAACGTGCCATGGGGGAATGGCACAAAAGACCCTGTCCTGTCTGAAATGCTGGCAGACTGCAGACCCCCAGGAAGCAGTGAGCCTGGGCTGTGGAGGGGCAACCTTGTTAAGGTCTGTAATGCACAGAGTCTTTCTTGAAACCATTATGCAATAGCTTAGCATAGGAAAAAGTGAACTCTGAGAACACAGGTGGAGCTCTGAACAGGCAGGTGGAAGGCTGGGGAAATCTTACAGAGTGGATCTGAGATACTTATGCAGGAGGGTCCTGTGTTGGAGCTGTCAGATAAAATCTTAACCTGGGAACATGCCCAGGAGTTTTTCATTTTAGAAGTAGTAACTAAACTGTCTTCAGACAGAGAGGTGTAGTTTTGAGACAGATGCTTCCTAACTGGCACTGCAATGTTTTTAGATGTTTCTACTAAGGTTGATTTATTCTCCACTGTGTACACTTAGGTTGGGGGCTGTCTTTCCAACATCCAGATTCTGTGCCTTCATACTTAGGGCTGTACTAAAATGGACATGACTTTTGCTGTAGTCTGCATGGCGTACCACAGTTCTGGTAATACCCAATATAGAGATGTTCTTGTATGTGCTTTCTTATGTGTGGAGCATTGGCAGGTGACTGGTTGGTTAGACTCTCTGTGAGCACCATGGGAAATGTTCATCGAAAGTGTAGCTTTCAAAGGGGCCTACCATATACCTAGGAAGTCCTCATTTGCTGCTTTCACATGTTTTTCCACCATGTGGAAGTTTTTTTTTTTTCTTTTTTTTTTTTTTAAAAAAAAGAGAATTTAAAACCTAGCATTGACACAACTGAATGTTTTAGCCAGTTTAGTTCATTTGGTGAATTGGCATAAGTTCTAATGTCAGAAAAACTTTTGCTCCAAGTCTGTATAATCTATGCCTGATATCTGGGATGCAGCTATGCTGGCCAAACTTCTCTAGGGCAGATCAGGCTCTAGCTTTCTTCCTTCTCACAGTTTCAAAATACTCTACAACTCCTGTGCGTGCCTTTCTTGCTCTTTTGGATTATTATGTTATAGCATGACCTCCTTTAAAAGTACCAATATTTGGAAGGCAAGTCCTGGGACAGCCTGCATAAAGTCAAAAGTGTGGCTAGGAGAGCTTTGGAGGTAGGGGAACCAGTGAGAGTGCATTAGATGGGAAAGCTGGGGTGGCTGAATTTGAGGAATTGGAATGCCTGGGGAGAAAGGGTGCTGGAGTACCCCATGCATAGTGCTTGCATGTGTATATATCCCACACTGTGTCTGAATCACATTAAATGTATGCAAATACAGTAATTGCTTTGAAAAACCAGGATGCTAAATAGCGTGTCTATGTGGTGCAGTGGAAGTCAGGATTTGGGATTGCAGAGCTGTGCCTGGGCAAGCTGGCACATTGACTTGGCTCCACGCAGGGCTGCTGGGGTGAGGATAGGAGGGAGATGAGCTGGAGCAGCCACCACCATGCCCAGACTGGCAGCTGGTCTGGCAATTATTTGTGTGCAGTCAGGACAGGGATCTCAGCACTGCGTTTTGTCAGGGAACAACTGTCTCTGTGGTCAGCTGGCATCACAGCTTGCTGAAAAATTCCTGGAAGCCTTTGGCTTTGGGTGTATTTTTAGGGGAACAACACTTTTCTTAAAAGCTTGTAGCAGCAGGACAGTGTTAAAATGTGTCCAAACACAGAAACAAGGGTTTATATTCCCCAGGAAGCCTACTGGATCTGTCAAGTCTCCTGTTGCAGATGCTGTGATTACTAAATAAGGTCTTAAGCTCTCTAACACTTTGTGAACTCATTTTCATTTCTGATAGGAAAATAAGGAACTGTCACACACAACTTTCTTCCTTTGCATAATTCCAATGTAGTTGTGACACTTGACATACAGCACAGATGACTGTGAACGGCTTCTTAACATTTAAGCAGATGATTCAAAATTAATTATGAAAAACAAACTTATTGTCCAAGAATTCAGTAGACAGCAACTGAATCTATCCAGCTTCAGTTGATCCCCAAAACTTCTCATTGATAAAGCAGCTATAGAATCAATGATAAGCCTAAGAAACTATTTCCAAACAAAACCTCAAAAGTTGTTTTACTGTTGTTGATTCCCCTTCCTCTCTTGAGAATCTTTTAGTGTTAGGTTTCTAAGATCTAAAACATAACTTCACGATTATGAAAGCCTTCAGCACTGTAGAGAAGTTTAGATACTACTTTATGCTAGGGATGCTTGTAGACAGCAATTTGGCTCCTTTTTTTCCCAAGTAAGAAAAAAGTATGCAGTTTCAATAGATGGTTGAGCAAAACTATCATTTAGATTTAGATTATAATACTAACATAAAGAAGCAATAATTCTAGCAGCTGTTCTCTCCTTAACTTTTATGCTGAGAAAATGAAATTTGTCTTTTTATGTGATAAGAACATTTCTTTGTAATCTTGGCGTATCCTTGCAATATATTTCAAAACACTTCACAAGGACTGCTTAAAAAAAGGTGTTTGACAGTACTTGTGCATGACAACATGTAATATTAATTAGGTGGTGAAGAGAAGCATTAAACTGACTATCTAATTGCCCAGATCTGCAGAAGGCATATCAGTACTCTGAACTGCTTTAGGAGAGTTCAAGAACCTCCAGTGAATTCTCAGCAATTGTAGGCTACCTGTGGCCCCTGTAGTTTCCGAGAGAGAGAAAGATTATAAGATGTGCTTTCACATAATTACATCGTAAATAGCAGGAGTGAAGGACAGAGGCAAATGGTTAATGAGTTCGTCTTCAGAGACTGGAAGAGCCCTGGAAAAATCAAAGGCGAGCCATTGCTTCTGTATGATCTGGCTTGCTTGTTATGTATGGAAGCAGCGTTGTGCTTATTGCTGTTGAAAGTGCTGAATTCCTTTCCCTGGATTGCTTACAGCCCAACCCTCACATTGGCAAGTTGAAGAATTTAACTGTGGACTAGACCGTGACAAACTATTTTTCTACCAGGAGACTGGAAAGGACCAAATCATAACTTTGAAACTCTCTAAAATACCTTTTCAGTTTTACCCAATGAAGCTGCTGAAATTTATGTAAAAAGGCTTTTAACATTTTAACAGCCATGTTGACAGGTAATGAGAGATACGGTACAGGGTCTCACACTGTATGCCCTCGTGTATGTACACATGTATATGTGGCATTGTATTTTTACCCATCATTTCTCTGTTTTCTATTTTAGGAAGTCATTGTTGAAGACTGTTTCCTTAATGTTCAAAATGAGTCTTCGCTCTTTGAAGCTGAACAATATTTTAATGTTAACTCTTCTGGAAGGGAGCAATGAACAGATTTGGGCAAGCCTCCACATCTGTGCAGTCCCTTGTTTCTTTTTCTAATTTTAAAATTTCCCATTTTTAGTCACTAGATGATGACATTACATTCTGGAATTCTTCTGCCTCTTTACTTCTTGATTCACAATCTTTGGGATGTAGCTAGGTAGTACATATCAAACATTTCTCTTTGTAGTCTGAGGATTTAGAGGCTTAAAAAGATCCAGATCTAGCTACAGATAGTTATATACCCATATGTAAAGAGGGTGCTCTCTCTAATCAGTTGACCTGAGTATCTATGGCTTCAAGTAAAACTAGTGAACCTGAGGAGAAATAGCCAAATCGCTAGCTGTTGACACTAATTTTATACAGCTTGTCCAGCTGCCACATCATCTTTGTGATATAATGTGTACTGTAGCAAATCCTAAAAAAAAGACCACTGGGCTCAACCTACTACAGAATGTAAGGACTAAGTACTTAAATCCTGTGGGATTCCTCTTCAATGCTTGCAGATTAAAGTCCTGAAGATTGTGCTGTGGTTTCTTTGGAGCATGAACGTCAAACAAACAAAAACCAAAACCAACCACCAAAACCCCAAAATAAAATATAAACCAGCAGAAAAAGAAAAAAACAACCAACAAACAAGCCAGGAGAGGGAGTTTGTGTACAGGCAGTGGTATCTCAGGTAGGCCAGCCACTGGAGCCTCTTAGTTTCTGATGTGGCTGGGAGCTACTATGAGTTTATGCTCAATTATTTGTACAACTAGAGCATAGAGCCAGCATAAAAGCATACTTGGTCAATCTAAAAGGGCACACAAATAAACTGTTGCCTGCCTGGAACTCCAGAGTTGTGACATGATGATTGGGAATGGGTGGTGGCAGGTGGTGCTTTGGCTGTTGGCATGCTGCACGTGTATATCCTGCTGTTGGGGACCTCTGTCAGTGCCTCTGCTCCCTCCCCTGGGAAAACTGCTTCTCTGCCCTGGCTGGGGTGGCTGGGCTGTGGTTGGCCTTATTGCTGTCTTTTGCGTACTTTGCCTTGCTGGGGGCTGCAGGACAGGGCTGGCTGGGGAGGGAAGGCACCGCACCACCCTGGTGACCCCCAGCCTGGCTAGGCCACGCTGCACCCAGGCACTGAGAGGGATGGGGAGGAACCTGCCCTCCAGCAGTGGCATTCATTAGTCCCTGAAGGTTGTGGGTGGATATCTGGGGCTCCAGGAAGACTTTCAGCCCCTGTTGCATCTGCTGTCAGGGCACAGCAAGCTCCAGCACCCGCTGCTGCTGCTGTGTGTGCCTGGGCGCTGGTGTGCGAGGGGCCCACGTTCCTCTCCACCCCCAAGGTATATCTCCTGCCTAGCAGTGGGATAACTGAGCCCTCAAGGTCTGGTGAGTGACTTGCTATCTCAGGAAAAGCTGTTGAAACAGATAAAATGAATGTGGTTGCCAGCACCTGAAGAAATCATATATAATGTCTTGGAAGCTCCATCTGTTAGTAGGTGTTTAACTCTGGGTTAAAAAGTTCCAACACCATTAGTTGCAGTTCAGAGTTTGCTGTTGCTTGACCTCTACTGCAATATTTATTATCCTTTCTGATAATTCACATGGACTATTTCAGACTCAGTCAAGCACTCACAATATTTCCCTCTGCAAATAATTTTTTTCAAGTTGCTTTGTTTGCTCCGTTTCTGATAATGATTTTTGTTTCCATTAGGAGGCATTAGTAGCTAATTTAGGCCATGCAGCTAACTTTGTCCTAAAGTCTTAGAATCTGTTGTGTTGGAAATAATATTTTATTAAGATTGCAGCTATATCTCTTTTCTTTTGATTACTCCAGTATGACATAGTTTGACCACAATACTGACTGTCAGTACTCTCAATTCACTAGAAATTGTGCAGCACTCATAGAAAACCTCATAGACATAACCAATTATTCGTCAACTAATCTAAATCCAAATTTTAATTAAAAAAAAAACCTTTAAGAAATATCATAGTAGCTTTCAGAAAACATGTGATTTGAGATAAATGTCAGAGGGGAAAAATGCTCAAAGGTGCTGAAGTCCTTGCTTCTTTATTATTTTCAGCTAGCAGTGGAAAAAATGCTGCAGACTTTTCAACACCATGAAGGTTTCTCATGTATCTCAGTTGGAGATGAGATATAGTGTGGAAAGTAACTGCAGGAGAACACTGAAGAAAGAATCAAAACAAAACCAACCCTGACAGAAAAAACCCAACCCCCAAATAAAATTTGAGTACTTCTAATAACCATCAAATATGTTACAGGATCATTAGATTAACCTTTTGTTATGATGAAAAGCATTGCTGTAAGATGTGTTTCAGCTGTATTTAATGGGATCAGTAGGCTTATGCTCCTTATTACCTTCAAATGGATAAAGATTTTAATTTAGATAAATGGGTACCTGACATGGTCTGTTTTGGAGGATTTTATATATCTGCTGCTTTTATGTTGGCTTCTGACTTCTGGGGTGATTAACAGATAATTACTTTTCCTGTAGTGAGCAGTGCTGAAGTTGGATGGTGAAAAGAAAATATGTTCTTTGTGCAGATATTGCTTCTGCAGCAACCTCCAGCAAGAATGGTGGAGCTGCTGTTCACGTGGGTGATGCATGGCAGAATCAGCTGCCTCTGACCAATGCAGTGAACTCGGCCGCCCTTTTTGCTGGTTTGCCTCTGCCCAGTTCAGAGGACTGTGTCAACATGTGCTTCTTCAGGCTTAAGAAATAGATGAGTCTGTTTAAATGCTAGAGATCATTATTCAGTTAGAAGGAGCTGATACCTGTGCCAAAACTACTTTGGGAAGGTCCTTGTTGGATGCTGGAGCAGGGCGATATGGATCAAGCAAGTGTGCTGGCACCTTCAGGCCTCCCTGAACTGATTTCTGTCTTCTGCAACAGGGCATCTCCTTGCCACCTTGGCACTCACCCTGCGTGCTATGGATCCCACGCACCCCACGATGCCCAGCGGCTGGTGCCAGTCAGGGTGGTGAGGTCCCTTCTGTTCCTTTGTGGCTGTAAAAGTACTAGGAGATCTTGGGTGAATGACTTAAGTCCCTCTATATGTAAAATGGACATTCCAGTACTTGAGCTTCATAAATACATTGAAAACAGTCAGCTGTGCAGATAGTCCTGGAATTGAAGGATTGAAGTAAGGAATAAAATGCACTTTAGGCTAGAAAGCATCTAGTTCAAATAATCTATAATAGCTTGCAATTGTTCTTCCTTTGGTCTGACTGTGGGCTAGTTTACTCAGAACCATATAATTAATCCGAGGTTGCTCGGATGCTGTGGTGTGGAGTGCCACTAATGATCCCCAGAAAATCATGCTGCAGAGCAACTCTGAAATAATGATGCACAGTATTTACAGATGTTAGCATGGTCAAATGCTTGCACATTGCTTGAGGTAACCTTGTAAAGCCAAGTGATTATTACAAGTTTGGGTCTCTGAAACAAACTTGCAGTGAATAGCTGGAGCCTCAGGGGACTGCTATTAGCAACACTGTATTTAAGGAAGCAGCAGATCCTTCTTTCTCTTATTCTCTCATCCCTTCCTGGTGGGATAATGAAATGCAATGGAAAGGGGTTTTGTTCATCAGACGTATCTGGTGTTTTGAACACAAGGTGATTATTTCTCATTTTTTTTCCCCCCAGAAATTTCCTTCCAGCTAGAAAAATAGTTACACACCAGCTGGAGCTCTTTGCCCTGTGCCACTGACAGTATCATACGTGTTTTTCCCCTGTCTGGCTGAACACTTACCAGACTAAGGCATAAAGTCTGTTAGCCTTAATAGGCTTTAAGGAAAGAACTGTTTGATTGTTTCTTAATAATGCAAATTATTTTCAGCCTAAGGTAATTTAAAAATCTTTTGCTGCCATGATGGTTGTTATAGAGTATTCAGAAGGAAGATATTGTCTAGTCCTCAAAGTACAAGAAGCTGGTGTCTTGGTGGCTCTTCTTCTTTTGCCTAGTGTGTAAGAGTAGAGAAGAGGTACTTGTGACCTTTCATTCAGCTGTTGTGGGTGTGCTTTCTTGAGTTTTTGTGTGGGTAAGAAGTATGCCTTAGAAGGAAGCTTGGCTGCATCACTGACGGTACTGTGCTAACAAAAGTCTGCAGTATAATTGTTGAGAAGAGACATCCATTTAGTAAATTGGTAGCAGGGGGGCTCTTAATTTGCTTGATTCCATGGCACAACAAAGTTATTTTCCAGACTGAAACTGAAGTATTTGGTTTTGACTGCAACTGTATGTGCCTTATAAGAATAATAATAAGTTATTTCTTTGGGCTTCTGCAGCTGCATGTGTTGGCTGCATTACAGGTTGCTAATAAAAATGGTGGTATAAATTGCAATGACTTATGTATGGGAATAGGTCTTTTTAATAATCTCGGTTTGCCATAGATGATAACTGCTTTTACAGTGCAAGTGCAGTAATATAAAACCAGCAAAAGGTGTGTCATGGGAAATGCAATTGCTTTTGAAAAGTTTTCGTAAGCTGTGCTATTAAGTATTTATATGTATGGTCTCAGATCAGATAGACTGAAAAATAACTGCCTTTAAGAATGTCACAAATGTTGCTTGGGGACCCCTGGGAGAAGCAATATTTGGATCTTTTATCTATCAAAGAAAGAGACTGATGAGCAGAGGAACTTTATCCCGACTATACTAAAAATGTCAGTTGGTGCAATTCTTGCTGTTTCAAGCCTTTGTTTTTCATTTAAGAATCTACTGCCCTTTAAGACCATTTGATCAGAACATTAAAGGCACATTCAAATCCTATGTCCTGTTCAATCAGGATATTTTTTTTCCTATATGTATGCTAGAGAATTAATGATTCAGTTGGTAGGGGGTGATAAATCCAAATGCCTCCTTCCGGACCTTGTTTTATGTAGTTAAAAATTAGCTTTACCAGCTATGAATAAGCTATTCTAGTGCTATTGCTATAGTCATGTAGGAGAGTTGTTTGAAAAGACAACCAAGACTGCATATATTTATTAACTTTAGCCAAAAGGCAGGAAAACAACTACTTGCTTTTCCTAAATGTCTGTTTACAACCAGAGAAAAGCTCATAAAGATCTCCTGTTCTCCATGAAGCAGGATAAAGAACCTCATGTACCAATTTCTTGAGAAAGCCTTTCAACATCTAGTTGATTTCCTGCATATCTTTAAAAGACATTTCATCTTGGTTAAATATTTAAAGCAATCGAGTATCAACCTCAGGAATTTATAAGTTACACTTAAGTATCTAAAATTGTAGTGATTTAAAAGAATTAAGTATCATTTCATATTATTTCCCTCATCTGCTATATTGCAAATACTGTGTCGGGGACTATATTTATCTGTTCAATTGTATATTCATTACCTAGGCTTAATGGTGTCCCTGTTCTTCTAGGCACTACTGCAATTTTCCTACCTGTACGTATGGAGTTAATGAAATAAACCTTCCCTGTAAAGGAGATGTAGCCCTTCTTTCACTACATAGAATTATGATAGTAATAACAATGAGTGGCAATGGAAAATTCATGTGTATATGGCTTTAATTATCCAGATTTTCTATGTTTGGACATCTGGATTGCCAACAGTACATGCCACTCTAATTGGTTGGGGTTTTTTAATAAACCTTTCAGATGTTTGATAATATTAGTAACAGAGCGTTTATGATCAGGGAGAGAAGTTAAATATTTCCTGCCCTCCTATTTTCTCGTGTACTAGAAATGCAGAAACTAGTGAAGTTAAAACAAGCCTTTGGCTTTTGCTTTAGCTGCAAAGAGATGTGAAGAAAAAAAAAGAGGATGACTTAGCGCTCCAGAAGAGGTAGACTCAGTACTTTCCTTTTGCTCTAGTGGCAAAAGTATCTTGAGGACAAGTCGAGCTCAATCCTCTGTTTAATACAGCTTTTAGGATATCTTTCTGTGCAATTTGACCAAATGGTCCCATTTGGCTGTCTTTCCTTTTTTGCTTTCTTTCCCTATCCATACCAATTGTCAGCAGCGAGTTGGTTACATTTCCCCTGCCAATCTCCATGCAGTCTGCAAGCAGTCTGAGCAATGAGCACTGTCCATTAGCTCTGCAGCAGAGAACCCAGCAGCAAATCATTCCTGATGCATCTCCCGGGTAGGAGATTTGCTTTTCAGGTCCAGTGCTTCTGATCTGTAAGGTAGAAACCCAGCTTAACTGCACTGAAAGGTTACAGATGGCCTTGTTAGCTATTGCTTGAATTTCTCAAGGAGTTCTTTTGATGGATAAAGTGCAATGCAGGCCTTATGAGTGTAAGAGGGAGTACTGAAAACATTGGGTGATTTATTCAGCCTGGAGAATCAGGTGAAAATATAATGGGCATCTAGGATGCTGAAAAGCCTTTTGAGACAAGGAGCTTATCATTAAGAATGAATTACTGTTCTTAGTGGTACTTTGCATTTATAATGTTTTTTATCTTAAAGCAATTATGATTTTACCCAGATGTGGAACTGTAGATGGGTTTCTGAGGGTGCAAGCTAGAGTTAAGGTGCAAGCACTTTTCTTCCCAGGCATCCCTTCAGGCAGTTAGAAAATGCCTGCTCTCCTAAAGCACCAGTGCTTAGAAGCCTTGATGGATGTGCAGGGTGAATTGAAATCAAGTGCTGAACCTGTTAATTGATCCATTACTATCACCCTGCCAAAAGGTGTCTCTTCCAAGGCAAGGCCAACTAAGTTTAAGTGCCTTAAGCTTCTAACAACATGATTCAGACATGGCAAATCAAAATGTTCATTATGCCTTGTATAAGACTCCAGTAATTTTCTTAGCTGCTAGTGCAACAAGAGAACAGAGTATAAATAACTTAAAGACAATTTAGCTGGTCAGCAGCTGTAAACTTCTCTTCAAGTAAAGCCAGTAGAAAAAGTATTTGACTAAGTACTCTTTGATGTGTTTAAGGATAATAAGACAGAAGGAGGTCCTTGGAGTTTCTTGTACCCAAATGAGAGGTACAGGTTGAAGGTCTCTTATAAAAAGAAGTAACTCAAGGATGTATCCATGAAGAATAAATTTTGTAAGATTTCTCTTCAAGTCTTATTTTTACTACTAAAAAAATTAATTTTCCAGAAACAAGAGTGTGGCTGAAAATAACTGTGTTTCGAAGGGCCACATTCTCCTTCTTGTCAAGTTAACCTAGTGTTTAAGTAGAAAGTTGATCCTTTTTCACATGGCTGAAGCTGAACTGTGACATATTTGATTTCAATGCTGTTGGCAAGAAGTATTGTTTGAAAGCGGTGGGACCAGGAAATACCTTTGCTGCCAAGGTTGGCGGATGACCCAGCACCAGATGAGGCATCAGCAGTGCTGTTCTGGGGCAGGTTATCTGTGCCACGTGTTTGCATATGGGCCACAAAGGGATCTGGCATTATCCCTGCTGTACTTGGCATCTCAGCAAGCAAAATATGCACATGAAATTCAGGAAAGATACTTGGAGTAGTCTGTGTAGTTGGTAGACTGTCTTAAAGCACATTTAGCATTAGCAGCTTCCTCTCTTAGGCTGAGTTTTGCTTCCATGTTTTACACTGAGTAAGCTTGTCTTGGTAGAAGCTGGATGAAAGATTAAAAGTAACAGCATTTTTTTTTTTTTCCTCCATTGGAGGAAGCCATCCCTAGGCTCAAGCTCCTGATAGGGGAGAAAAGTTCACAGTTAATATTCTGATACAGTGGTAACTTGCTTGAGTGTATGGATGAAATAAAGCCTAGCTGGGTCTGTCTTTGTACTAATGACATGAATACAATGGACCTGGGGACTGGGAAAGTCATCTGGTTCCCAAAGCAACCACTCTGTGTTCCCTTGAGAGAAATGGCCCTGGCAGCCATCCATGTTGTAATTCCCAAAGGGGCAAGCTTCAGCTGGCACCCTCTCTCCTTGTCTGTGCTGGTCAAAAGGATTAAACCTAATCACTCAGGAAGTGGGTGGGAATGACAGCTGCCCTGTGCACCTCTAGCATGGCTGGAGGTGGTGTATGTCCTCCCATTGCTTCTTTATCCATGAACTGTGGCTTGAAAGCCCCATGGGGAAGCTCAGAGAAGCTTTTCTCACAGGAGGGCCTTCTGCTGTGTTCAAAATTAAAAAAAGTACCACGCTGGAGCATTAGAGAGCAAGCCAGAAGTAAATTAAGGCAAATCAATTAGTTACAAGTGCTATTCAGAGTGTTTTGGATTGAAATAGGCACATAAGAGCATGAAGGTATTCTGTCAAATTATTGAACATAAGGGTGGAAAATAGAGGAAGTCCATTTTAGTACCCATGTTCAGCCACATTAATTAGAGTAAACTGATGATTTCCTTCTGTTGGGAAATGTTGAGTCTGTACTCTCAAAACAAGAGCAGCTCTTTGAAGAGCAAACTCTCTAGCATGCTATCATGTACAGGTGCCCCTTACAACCGAATAAGATTTCAGTACCCATGTGTCATGTTCCATGTTGGGAGTGTGGGGAGAAATAGTGCTTTCAAACACAATGGTGGAATTTATTTGTCTAAATGCAGACATCTAATCCTGAATTGTCACCCTACACAGAGAAACAGGTGTCTCTAGGGCACATTTATTATCATCCTGAGGTAGATTTTTTGGTTGAGTTGGATGAATTATGCCTGAAGGTGCTTATTTTTCCCCACTGATTATAAAAGTAGCCTAGGAAGACTAATTCAGATATAGAAATCTGCAATGTGGACCTCTAGAGCTAGAGGAAATGAATCTTGCCCAAGATACCAATAAGAGAAAATTGTCAAATAGATTTCCAAGCAGAACATTTATCATGTCTGTAGTGGTGTTACACAGTGGCCCAAGAAGCTTGTAGAAGTGCTTAAATGCTAGGGGATGTCTGGGCTGCAATGGTTCATCAATGAAGATAACCAATAGAGCAAGAGCGTGCAAGAAGTATTTTTCAGGATGTTTGTAGTTATGCTAATGTAGAGATCACTTCTCTTTGGGAATTTATCCCATAGGGGTTCACCTTTACATCCTTGTTAAAGGGAACTCGGTGGAGGAGCAATAGGGAACTGAGGCTTCATCTGATTTCAGCCTGTGTAACTCCTTGCTTAAAGGAAAGGTAGGCACTTTCCTGTAATCCTTTTGACATTAAAATTCTCCTTTTCCTTTTCTCTTCTAATTGGAAAATAATATATTGTGCCACTTGGATTTTATCCTATTTATAATAATCAGTTTCTCATAAATGAGAATATGGAAATTTCAGATGGGAGGTAATGGCCCAATTTATGGAACTAAGGATCTTTTAGTGAGCCTACAACAACATAATTAAAATCTCAATTTATGTTTTTAAAACATGCCATGGACACTGTGATGTGTCTAACACAGCAAAGGCTGGCTGTTTCCCTGTGTTAAACTATACAAGCATTTCTAACTTCAAGGACATGAAATTGCAAGCTGCTAAATGTATATATGTATTTTTAACCAATATGTGTCTCTATAAAGACGAGTTGTGACTGCCTTCTCATCTTGTGCAAAGAACAATGAGTATTAAAAGGCAGATGCTTTAAAGATTTGTAGTTTAATTAGAAAGTGCCCTAAATGAAGAGTCTCAGCATTTTAATAAATTTCCTCTGGGATGAAAGAAGTTTCTCTCAAAAGAAACTGCAGAAGATGTGTATTAGGGATCACTAGGGAGACCTTGGCATCTGAAGGCAGGGAACTTTAACTGCGAAGTGTTTGCTTCTCAGTTTTGAAGTATGTGCTTCTGTACGAACACTGTATGTATGTATATAAAATTGAAGAATTTGTATATACACATGTGTGTGTTTGTGTATACACACACAAAAAAAGACAAAAGGAATAGGTATCTTTCCTGGTAGCACTGGAGGGGGAGCCATAGGGTGGTAGCAGGAGAGTTTGTTGTAGGGGGTAGTGAGGAAACAACATAGCCTAAAAGGGGCACCTGGAGCCAGAGATGGGAGCCCTGCTGCTGGGCTAGGCAGCCTACACAAAAATCACCCTTTGCTACTTCCCACAGTGCTGGTGGGACTTCTGAGAACTTATTGCATTCCAGGCACTCTTGCCAAAGCAAAAACTGGAAGGGATGGAAGGTAGTGGTGAATCTCTCCTCCCAGCAGCTGCTCTCTGGCCTGGGGCTAGGCAGGGTGCAGTGAGGAGGCACCCGCTCCTTCTGCACTGCTATAGGTACTTGCCCTGCCCACGCTTTCCCCAGGGCAGCATTTCACATTGGGAAGGTCTGACAAGGCAGGCTCAGAGCCATCCTCACCATGTGGATTTCGGTTACCTCGCTTTTCTCACACTGATGCTGTTGGGAGTTACTTCCAATAACTCTCATGTCCTTCCTCCTAAGTGATACATGAATGATTTGGAGAAGCTCCTCTGGGCCGCTATTTTAAAATGGCAGTTCTGAGTGATGCTGGTAGAGGTTCTGCTATGGGGAGCTGGTACACAGTGTCCTTCGCTCTCCTTATGAGCCAGCTGATCTAATATGCTGGTACTGGCAAAAGGCTCCAAGGGATTTTACTGCTTAATCTGTACTTATTTGAAGTCACATTTGTTCTTAGCATCTTTTTAATTAAACAATCATAGAAAGTTACTTTTGGCAAGGCATGCTACTAGACTGGCTTCCTAGTAGTTTCAGATCAGTTAGACTAATTTTCTTAAATCTGTGTAAAATGTATTAAATCAAGTAATGTTTTATATAATTTTATTCCTCAGTTCAGCCAGAAATATCTTAACTTTCTCTGCAGGAAACGTCCAATTGACTGGTTTAAAGCTTCTTGCCAGATTCAAGATTATATTAAGCATTTTACCATTGTAAGGGGGGATTGTTGAAGAAACATCTGCTTTGGAAAGGCTTATCAAATTTTCACCCTCTCATCATCAGATTAGTGGTCATGTGCATTCAGTTGCACAATCTCAAAGCACTGTCTGACATTTTACTGCAGTTTTCTGCTCATTCCTTTGACCTAGAGATTGGGATTTAAAGGTTACAACTACTAGGCTAGAAGGAAGCATTGTTTTAGTAGGAGAGACATAAATATTTCCTGCATTGTGGCAGTTTTCATAATGCTGGTAAGAAAAATACTTTTCTTCATTTTCAAGTAATAAAATAAATGAATGCTTCTATTGAATTAAAGAGTCCCCAGATTGCTGCTCCATACATCTTCAAGCTCCTGCATTGCAATGACAGCATTGTATATGGGGAAGGGGAACTTTGGGAGTTACTCTACAGTTATTTTGTGTTTAGAGAGGATGACTGGCAGGGTTTTCTAAGACTTGTGCACCCAGAAACATAGGAAGTTTCATATTTTACAGTATCTCTGCACACCTTGATGTACCTGAGCACTGTCCCCTATTTGACCCTTACTCAAACTGGTTAGTTCCTTTGCAAATGCTCTCAGCTGGCTGTCCTCAGGAACCACCAATTAAGTGGGTGATCTCAAACCATACTGGGGCTGTCATATTAATTTTCCTTCTTTTATTTGTATATTTATATTTATTTTTTATACATATGCACACTATATAAAAAACCATGTCATGTTAATTTTCTATTAATTCCTTGATGATTTCAAGAGTTACAGCATGATGAAGGTCATCTCCAGACCTTCTTTTCCTTGGAGGACAGTCCAGGCCTCTAGAATCCCATCTGGGATACTACAGCGCAGCATAGATGAGCAAAGATTTCTGCAATAATGATGTCAGGTCTGTAATAATGACATTGGCTCATTAATAAAATAGCAACTCTCCAATTATCTTACTCTCTGCTTTGAATCCTATAAGACTCATTTCTGCAAAAAAACTGATTAACATAATGCTGCAGCATGAAGCAGTAACAGCACAACAATAAATATTTGTTTTATGCATTTTGGTAATATATAGCTAGTTTTAGAACAGCAGTTACATGACTTATTGCAGTAATTTTTGTGGAAAGTATTAAAGTATGGACAGTTTCATTGATCTAATGAATATAAGCTTGCATACAGCTAATGCTAAATGATGGGGAAAGGGAGATTATTAGAAAAATATTGTGTCTGTATATATGAAGTAAGTGGTCCTTAAGGACAAATCAGGAGAGAAATTTGCTAAGCAAGCATGTTTACTGGCTTGATGGATTTTTTATTTTTTAAATTTTCTGGACTACTGGTTTAGGTGATCCATTAGGTATCTAATAGAAATGTTTAAAATAACTATTTTAAAATGACACTTTCAGTAGTAAGCTAAATACAAATATAGTATGTACAGCTGATAAGAGTTCATGTAGTACACAACAAATCGACTGTGGGCACATTTTCTGTTTCTAGCATACCTTTATTGAAGATGGAGAGGTCATATCCTGACAGCATGGAGTTGTAGTAGCAGGACAAGATATAGATGGGCCTGCTTGCAATATAGAAGTAATAATTCTGTGTCTCAAAAAATAAAAAAAATTAACCTGCTTAGGGCTAGGAAGAAATTTTACCTAGGCAGCACTATCAGTTTCTCCTAAGCACAATTTTGTTCTGGGCTCATCTTGGTGATATTGTAAGGTGGTTGGGGAAGGGAAGCAAGTGTGAAAAAGCAAACTCCATCCAAATGCATGGTTATGTTTAGAGCAGGTCAGTGCAGTATTGCTAAGTCTGAGCACACTGACATTATTGAGAACTTGAACAAAAGAAAAGTGAAAGAAGGCAGAACTTGCTCATTCTTTGAATGATTTGCAAAAGTACCTTAACAAGAGAAATTACATATTTTGTGTTTTCAACAAAGCATAAAGAAATGTGGGGGTTGTGACTGACAAGTTTCAGTCTTAGAAATGGTAAAAGTTTGAACATCTTTTAAAAAAGACCTTGAAATTCAAAATGATTGAATCATGCTGTTTGCCTGTCTTTTACATGATATCCAGTTTGAGGTGCAGAAGGAGGAAATGTAGCTGTTTATAGTCCCTTTTCAAAGGGGAGTGGAGTGTTTTCGTGTAATGCTTTAAATATTTTTCTCTGTCTGGGGATATTAAAGTGGCCATTTTTAGGAAGAAAAGGCGGAGGGGAGTGTGTGTGCCAGCAGGGAGAGATTTCCAGGTCTCTCCTGACTGCAGAGACTGCTTTGTTTGCTAAAAATAACCATTACATTTCTTCCTCAGAAACTCTAAAGGTTGAGTAGCTTGGCTCTGCATTCATATCTCTGCAGTCTCAGCAAGCACAGGTGCAAATATGGAAGCCTGAAGCATGAAGACCACTCTCCCTGTTGATACTACTGTTGTGTATTCCTTCCCCAAACACAACTGCCTTGATCCTTCATGGTTGTCAGGCTCCAGTTCTCATACAGCACTTTCCTTAGTGTTATACAAGGTGTGCTAAAGAGAAGCGGTTAGAAGAGCAGAGCAAATGTGAACGATGCCTTTCTGTAGCCCCTTGGGGTAGAGGTATGATTCAGGAACAGGCAAGCTACTTATGGCATCGCAGGGCTGGCTCAGATCTCTTCTAAAATGTGGAGGGAGAAAAGTGTGACTAATGCTGCCTCGAGGGTGAAGGGGAGGTGTGGGAGGGAGGAACTGAGCTGGATTGGGAAGTCAGAGGACCGCTGGGCTGCTGCTGTCAGGGCAGGGGCGATGGCGGCTGCTGTGCTGGGGTGCGCCGTGGGCTTCTTCCCCTGGTGTAGTTGGTGGTAGCAGCCAGCCCAGGGAGGTGGTGGCTGTGTTTGTTGAAAGGCTTCTGGCAGATGGCCACCCTTGGCAGCCTGATGGCCTAGGAAAATTGGAATACTTAAAGTTATAGCTGGCTGTGCCTTGCTGTGGGTCAGTAGGAGAAGCAGGAATAATAAAGCAGATCTCTTGGTAGCATCAGTTCAGACCTTTAATGACCTTGACCAAATGGCCAAGCAGACAACAGCTTCTATGGAGCTTAACTGAAAAGTGTTGTCTTCCTATGTCTTTCCGTTCACCCAACTCTTTATGGCTCTTAACTGAAAAGTGTTGTCTTCCTATGTCAGCCATAAAGAGTTGGGTGAATGGAAAGACAAGAGGACTGAGGAAACAAAAAAAACCATATAAGGTGATGAGTGCATCTTCATCCATTTTTTGAAATGTGATGAGAGAGTTGCAGTAGAAATGCTACTCTCTGCTTGATACAATGTACACCAGTTCCAGGAAGCCATTGATGGTTGTCACAAATAACTTTCCAGAAATTTAAATATCTCAGAGTAATGTAAGGGGAAATATGTCCTTGTGTTTTCTTATAGAATTTAAGATGCTGTAAGATCTGCTTTTACTAGAAGGGGAATATGACTGAGTTGGGCATCAACTGTTACATATGATCTTAAAAGTTAATATAACCGCAGTTTGTTTTAGTTGTAAACAAATGATGGCATATGTTTTTCATAAAAAAATAATTTGCATTTTTTAAGAGTTTTGATAGAACTGAATTTACAAATACTCTTGATTTACCAGGCTATAAAGTTACAAAAATTAATTTGGTTCAGAAGACAATTCTGGCTGTTTGAAGCAATGTACTCCGTAAGAGCTCAGTAAGAAACAGTTTTAATCTCTAAATAGTCTGGGATATTCAAACCTTCATAAATACAGCTAGTAAGTGTGTTATGAAAGGTCAGTTAGCAAGAAAGAAACTTCTCAGTTGTCTTTGTGACTAATAGTTATCCAGTTGTGTGCTCCAGTATAACAGGAGGTCATTGTAGCTGGATGGAGGGCACAGAACTTGTAGAACGGTACAAGCTTCTGGTCTGCTTTTCTGGTTAGCATCTTGTTCTGCAGAGCCTGGCTGAAAGCAGACTCCTTTGGGCAGAAGCTATTTGTCACAGCAGTGAAAGTTGAGCTACCACAGGGAAGGAAGAATGACCTGTACCCAACAGCCCAGTGAAGTAAAATTTAAGAAAAGGGAGGCTTTAAAAGTATCTTGCAGATTAAAGATTTGCTAAACGGCTACATTCATGCTATTTACAAAATTTTTTCAGTCAAGCATTATAAGAGTTTTTTCTTTTATTTAGATATTTAAAAAGATAAGAAAAATAAATCTATTTTATTTCTATAACGAGCAAATCTCTTTCTAGAAGACTATCAATGAAGATAGGCCCAGGTGATTTTTCTCACACGGCTTTCTGGGCTGGAACAGCATCCTTAAACAGCCCTATATTCTTCAAGAACTGAGACTGATTTTAAAAAATAAAGTGAAGAGACTTTTGCTGCTTTCCTTTTCTGATAGCTAAATTTTGAGCTACATGAAGACATGCCAATAGTAATTATAAAATTTATCTGGCCAGGTGAATGTGCTGTGTAACATACAGATGGAGTGCTTACTCAAAAGCTGCAATCAGAGGATCATTAGTTTGCTTCTCCTGTGCTGCCCTTCTAGTCTAAAAGGACCTTTCTGGCCCATCATGCCTTAAAAAATGAGGGTAGGGCAGTTGCAGGCTAGTACATTAGTGGGAAGGTTCATATGTGAGAGCTTTTAGGTCAGAGATTTAGTGTTCCCTTTGCCTTTCCATGGAGTCTGCCAGCCACTATAAATTACCAAAATATCCACTGCTACTCTGGTGGGGAAGAATGTGCTTTACAGCAAGGCTGCACCCAAACCACAATCAGGGTGCAGCAGGCTGGCACTTGACTTGCTCCAGGGCCTCTCTGGATCCAGCAAGTGAACATCACAACCTTTTCCTCAGACTCTGTGCCTCCCAGGTGTCCTGCCTGGCAGGGTTTTGATGCAGTCCTGCTCTGCTCTGCTTGTTATTAAATCTTATTATGCAGCAAGGGTGCAAGGAAAGTCTGCTCAACTTGTATGGGGGCAAGGAGAGGAGTTGATGATTCCCCTGTGCTGGAATCGACTGAGCAGAAGTGAGCATCGCCCTGTGGGCTGCAGATGCTGTACCGGGAACCTGGGGGACATGGGGGTCCCAGCAGACTGCCATCAGCCACTGTGTAGGATTCAAGGGGATTTGAAGTGCAGATCTGTGATTGAGGGCTGTGGTCATGCCCTCTGGAGGGATGCCATTGCTCATCACTTTGTGTCTTGGAGAGCTTGCCAACTGACATCTAGTTCATTACAGGACAAACTTAATTTGGCGCTATTGATTTCCAGAAGCCTAAAGCCACTTTAGTACTCTGTTTCTTGCAGTTAGAGTAAACAAATATGTGCTGTGTGGTAAGAGCACAATGTACTTGTTCAATATTAGACATGTAGACAGCTTTATTCCTAGGAGTAGTGCTTTTATTCATCATTGTATAAGAAATTGCAAGCCTATTTTCTCAACCTCAGTAATGATCCCATTCTTACCCTTTCAACCTCTGATTTGTCAAATGTGATTAATCTTGGCAGTACTCAATTGCTTGAAATAGCCAGATTGTCTATCCTGAAATGGTCTGCTCTCAAATGTGAGGGCTATTACCTCTTCAAGTTGATTTGCATGATGCTTCTGCATCTTGAAAACACTAATTTCAGTTTGTAAACAGTATACTTTGATGAATGGCAATCTATTTTCAATCATCTTGCACATTCTCTCCAGTTTTGTGCTTTCACAACCAGAGACAAGACAAATGTTACCCATACTGTGTGTGGCAGACATCCCTCTTCTTTTTAAGAACATATTCTCTTCCATTTTGTTGAAACGGATGAAACTGCTATGAATTGGTGTGTGGATCTGGCAGTATTAATGTCCATCTCTGAACAAAATAAATGTGTATTGATAAACTATGACTAACAGACTTTGTATTTCTATAGTTTTTAATTACATTATCTTAAAGCCTTTTACAAACTAATCCTCAGTGTTGGAGGGTTTCTTTCAAAAAAGAAGAGAAAGTATAGGAAGGCTAAGTACCTTGTCCTGCCTCCCGTGGGAGATGGATGTGAAAGCACACACAAGAAACCACTAGATCATCTTCACCCCAGGCTGCGCTTTGCTTGTCATCTTCCTCTCTGCTCTCAGCGGTACTCTCTAACCTGCCTATGGAGTGTGTTCTCCAGAGGAGGTGTTTGCACCAGCAGGAGTGTCCAACATAAAATCCACTTTCAAAAAGAGATGAAGAGAGCAGAGGAGTGCTTTTTAGTGAGTATGCTGACATGCTTAATGACCTGAATTGGGGGAACAGTCTTTTCATCTTCTCTCTTTTCCTGTTTGGCCTTCCGCTTTGGTTAGCAGTACTAGCTATGCTTGCTCCTAGTTAGAAGGTAAGGTTTTCAATGGCTTTGTATGCGCACACCTGCTGTGTTGAGAAAGGAACAAGGCCACCTTTCTGGAGAGCGTGCTGTCCCAGCATGAGGCTACCCTATTTCTGTCGGTCGGTCCCCTTAGGAACCATTACAAAGAACAAGGATTTTGCTGAAAAGGAGAGGGGCTGCAAGCATCTTCTTTCTGCAGCCTGGGCTACAAGACACAGCTCATAGGGACCCCTCCCTTCCCATACTCTCCTGAATGTTGAAACTTGTACCTGCTTGGAAGGATTTACCCCATTATGGGCTTGAACCTTTTCCTCTCATAGTGATTTCTCCCCTCTGTGGTGAAGCTCTACATTTACTGGAAACATCTGTGTTTAACTTCATCTGGGGACAGCCTGATACACTCAGACCACAATGATCTCCTACAGGAAGTGGCAAGGTAATCTATTCAGTCCTGTGAAGAGAAAGTCGTTTGGCTTTTAAAATGTTTGGTAATGGAGGATAAAGAGCATTAGAAAACTGCCCAATCTCTGTGTGTTCTAAATCTGCTGGAAAGTCTGGCAGTCTTTTTTTTTTTTTTTTTTTTTTTTTAAAAAAATATTTTGGCTCCACCTTAATATCTCTGCCTCTAAGTAACTGGTATTGAAAATGTCCTAAACAACTCTTCCAAAATGTTGCAAGACTTCTTATTCCCAGTACATTAAACATGATTTTGTTCTCTGACACCTACACCTGCAGTAAGAAATTTCTCTGCCAGGAATACCACAGACTGTGCAGAGCACAGGGCACAGTCCCTGAAGTGGATGCTCTGAATCTACAAAGACTGATTGCCGCCCTTGCAGTGTGTGGGGTCTCTTAAAAACCCCAGCTGAGAAGCAGATCGAGTGTCACTGATGTCTTGGTAACAGGTTTGAAAGGCTCTGTTACCAGCCTGGTTACAGCAAGAGCATCAGCATTATGAATTAAGTTGCTTGAGTCAAAACTGAAAGCACCAAACAAAGAGTTCCAGCTCTAGAATACCTGATGAGTTAAGGGAATTGGATATTTTTATTTATTTAAAAGTAAAGAACATAACAAGCCAAACACCTCGCTTTCCCTCTCAGCCAGTCTCCTGACTGCTTTTTACTTTGCTGTAGCTCAAGATCAGGTTATCCTGATTTAGACTAAGGAGGTGGACAAAACCCAATTCTGCTTGGCTTCAGAGCCTCACATATCGACAATCTGTCTAATGAATGAAAATTTTTCTGAGCTCTCGAGATGGGACAATAAATACCCTTCTAGAAAATAATTTGGAGTAAGGAGATCTGGGGAATGTAAACCCTTCAACCCTCTGCCTCCACCCTCCTGGGGCTTTTCACAGCCCAACAGGTAGTATGTACTCTGTCCTAGAAACCACAAGTGTGCCTCAGTCTCAAGGCCCAGTGTCACCTCTCCTCCTCCCACTGACTGCATCTGCAGAGAATGAGGATATTTGCTGGCCTAGGACTTGCAAACAAGGTGGGTTGGTTTCACCAGATTCTGCTTGGAGTGCAGTACTTCAGACACCTGGGCCGTAGGGATTGTTTAGCAGACCTATATCATGATGTTTTATTTCAGCCTCCTTCTCTTCACTTAGCTTTAGTAGGATTAGTGAATCCTCTAAGAAACAAATTATTTTCTTCCCTAGTGTACTGCTGCCTTTTAAGAATCAAGCAACCTTTTTTGCTGGTTCACTTTATCTGACTGTAGTTCTCTAGATGATTAAAACAGCCAGTGGACTATCACATATGTCTTCTGCCCTGGCATGAACACTTAAAGATGGGCAGACACAGCAAAAGGCATTGCTACCAGGTGCCAGTGCGCTGTTTAGCAGTCAGCTCGGAAGAGAGCCTCCTGCAATGAAACCCATGAAACCCTTAATCAAATGATAGCAACCAGCGTGCTTGCAGTGGGGTATTGAAGTGGCATAAATTGAACAAAGAACAAGATAGAGGATACTCAATTTATGGTTTGGGAATTGTGTACGCTTTTAACCTTGCTGAAGTGCGTGAGTGTTCGTAGACTGGATGGGCAAGAACCACCCCCAACCCCTGGGTGTGCGTGGCGTTGGGGTCAGCAACAGCAGTTTCTGTCTGGGACAGCCTGGTGAGGGCACCTACAGGAGTTGTTTGTTCTTCTGTAGTTGAACAGTGGGACCTCAAAGCAGGGAAAAAAAGTAGTTTATAATGAGAGGAGAGCCAGGAAAGAAATTAGTTGGGAAGCATCTCATCAATCCCCTGGGGGGTGTTAAGAAAACTCTGTCCTAGGAATTTTGCCAGGTTTTTAATAGTTTAGCCTGAAAACTCCCAGTGAAGAAGATGTCTGAAGTTGCATTAAGCTGTGAACATTGCCAACTGCTGCTTTTTCCAGTAGTCTGGAGGTTTCAAGAAGCTTGAGTGTCCTATGAAGGATTTGGATGCTGTCCCACAGGGACTCAAAAGAGTAAATTATCTCTGAGAAGAGCTACAGAATATTATTAGCTATGTTTGGCACCTGAATGCCTGCCTGTAAATCCTAGGAACCTTTGTAAATATAGGAAACCTTTCCTGGAAGTATTGTTTTTAGAGCTGATAGTGATAATACTTGTCACTCTTTCAAGTATTATGATATATGTATTATTCAAGTGTTGTGTACATGTTTATGGTCTGGTATATTCAAGGTCGTAAAGGCAAAAGAAGGGATTTGTGTGATCTCTTTGCATATAAGCTTACTTTCTTCTGTGTGGGGAAACCCCAAATACATGTTGTGCAGCTATGCTATATGTAACTTCATTACATGATTGTAGTTCATTCTAGTTGAACACATACATAAATCATGGACACATGGCATTGGCATATAGATAGGATGTGTTAGAGGCAGCAGAATAAATAATGGAAGTGAGGGTCAGGATCTTCCTAATATTCAGACTCTAGCAGCAACTGCTTGATTTGTAGAAAATCCTTAAAATACTCCAAGACAGTGACTTTTCCTATACACAGCTGTCCACCTAACTTAAAAGTAGCTACTGTTAAAAACAACTACTGTTAAGCTCATCAAGCTCTCAATGTCCTCAGAAGCTTTCCCACCAGATCCTCCAAAATGCACTCAACTCCACCCCAGCAAGCCAGCGCGGGCCCTGTAAGTCACCAAGCCAAGCAGGCTGTGTTCCTCACCCCGTCAATGCTGGGCCTGTGGCAGACTGCCAACCACAGCTATTGCACTCGCTTACATGCCGTTATTTCCCCAAATGCTTATTTATAGTGGTTTCTGTTAAATGTGGTCTTAACAGATCTCACTTGTGCATGTTCTTCCTTCTGCTGCTTCGCCCTCTTCTCCCCTTGCTCAGAGTGGCCAGGGGAGTAGATGAGGAGTCATGTGGGAATTTGGCCTCAAGCTTTCCTGCCTTTTCATATAAACCTGACTGCTGACATGGGAACACAGAAATACTGCCAAAATAGAAAAGCAACCCTAGTGCACCTATGAAGGGGCAGCATAGTCAAAACTGTTTCTAATTCTCCATATGTTGTGAGTTTTTTTGGTGTTGTGTGTGATGTGGTGTGGTGTTTTGTTTTGTTTTTAGCATGCCGCCCTTTAGCAGAGATCTCTTGTGTTTGCAAGAAAAGTTATTGCTATGAGTTGGCAGGAGGTGCAACAGCATTTACCTTTCAGCTTTGTTGTCAGCCGGACATGGCCTCGCAGTGGGAGTGGGAAGTGCCTCCCAGTGTTGTTCACCTGTTTTTACTGATTAGCTTTTGGTATTTCTCTCTCTCTCTCTTTTCCTCATTTGTGATTGTCTTGTAAATAAGTTCAGTACCCTAAGCAACATCATTTCTGACACCGTGCATGCTGTGGTGAAACATGTCACTGATATTACATGAAGATGAAAGTTAATTACTGTTTTCAGTGGTGCTTGGAGCATTTCCTTTCATGTTTGATATAGATGAAATAAACTGCTTCACAAAATAACTTGCCAGTTTCTTCCCTTTGTGGTTCTACTGAGGAAACCTCTGTCTCTCTTCTGGATTACCTACTCACTTAAAAGAATACTTTTGTCCTGTCTAAAAGTCCCTATGAGGACTGCCACCCACTTAAGGGAATACTGAATGTGAGACTAACAGGAGTGAACCAGAGATTCTTCTAAATATCAGAAAGTAACAAAACAGGAGGTTGCTCGAAACTAATCTATTTGTTAATGTTAATCCACAGGTAAGATGTTTTGTATTATATCAATGAAATTCATGGTACCCATGATAATGAGTTACTTCATCATTAAAGGCACAGGGTAAAAACTTGCTACATGGATTTACTATGTGCCTTGCAAATGACAAGCTCCAAAGGGTCTGTATTTCAATGTGTTTGAAAAGAAGGGAAAGGGCAGGTAGATGTGCAACTGTTCTGTAACTTTTTGCTTTCAGGTACAGTTCCCTGAATAATTAGCCATGTGGCCACTGCAGCTGTGGTAATTACTCTTAGCCCCAGGTTAACCATCTCCTTGTGCTGAGTCAGCAGTGATTTCAGGCATCTAAAGAAGTATGGGGTGCAGTGTTTAGCTCCAGAGTATTGCTTCAGCCTTGAAATATTCTTTTAAAACAGAATTTTTGACTTTGGCAATTCTCACAAAATTGTAGAGTAACAGCAAAGTAGTGACAAAGCCTGAAGGGTAACAAAACTGAAGCGATAAACAGGCATATAACTTCTAAAATTCTTTCCTTTCTCCTCTGGTGTCACAACAACTCACCTAGTTCTGGTAGAAAGATCATGAGAGACTGGCAGATAGGAGCCTTCTAGCTTGCAAAATGTTTCTAGCACCAGTACAGCTTCTTCTGTCTGCCACAAGACTTGACCTGAAGCCCAGATTATCTGTGGCTAATCCTTGCTTCACAGGGAGAGAAGGCACAAGAAGGGGAAAGAGAGAGCTGACCTGAGTTTTGTCATAAGTAGGATGAGATGAAGGCCTGAATTCTACTTTAGGTTATGACAAGAATGAAACTGAATTTTTTTGTAATTTTAAGATTGTTACTTGGGGTTCTTGAGAGACAGCTGATAGCTCAGTGGTTTATCTATCCTGCATCAGCCTCATGCTGTGTGTGCTTTACTAACCTATTGCTAGGCTTCTGCTGTTGTACAAAGGTCCAGATTGCTGCAAAATTATTGTCACACACCACCTATCTGCCTCTTGGGAGTACTGTGTGGTCAGTACATCAGTAGCTAGATTATAGAACTTCTATTAAGACTCAGGTCTGTGCAATGCCCTTTGTAGCTCATCACTGATGAGCGGAAACATAGCTATGTAATTTCATAAAAGCCAGTTAAGCCTTTCAGAAATCATGTCATTTGTTGTGCTCATAGATTAAGGACAGGCTCTAGGCCTCATTTCTGGTTATAATGCATCATTGTTCCTCACATGGTACAAAAATTTATAGCAGAAGGCATCCTGTTGTGGAAGTTTTTCCCTCTGTGTTGAAGTGGGTTGGTCATAGCTAGAATTTTTTATCTGTATTTACAGACATTCCTGAAGTCAGACAAATTATTTGCATATAACACAATAATGCCTACCACCTGATGTTTACCAGGGAGGCTGTCAGAGGGAAGAAAAAATAATTTTCCTGATTCTCACCACCGGTTGTTCATGGTGACATCTTTAGCTACAAGCTTGTCTTGTTAATTTATTGACTTTTTTTAAGGTATAGATTTATTTACTGATGGCGAAATAGTATTTTTGTCTCTGACAGCCTTAGTTCTTGGAAGAATAGACACGGTCTTTTTTGATCCCTCAGTGCATTAACTAACAGTGTATTTCCCGTGTACTTGGTAAAAACAGATGAAGAAATCTGAGTTCTTTCTTTCCTTTTCAAAGTGCTCTCCTCATAGTCACCAGAAACTTCTCTTAGCAGCATTTTTGTTTTCTTTTTTTTCCTGCAGTAGTCTCTCCATAAATCTTAACAAAGGTCAGGATTTTACTGCAGCTGTAGATGAGCCACATGACATTGTTTAGAAAGGTACATGTTGTTTTATATGTTAGCATCTGTAAGCCAGAACTCCCGTGTATATATATTTTTGTGAACATGTATTCACTGTTTATAATGCTTGCCTGCATTTATACTATGAGAAATTCTGTGTTGGCTCAGCAGTAAGCCCTTTTGGGTTTGTGTGCTGCTGCTTCCCGTGCAATGCAGTGCCTCTGGCTGTACAGCCCTCTTGCTTCCCACCCCCTTCGTGCCCCAGTAAAAATGTGTGAGCTGTCTTTCTCACCTCAGAGCCCTTTCCTCCCCAAAGTGTGCGTAACCATGTACTTCTTGATAGCATGTTGCAGAGGCACCTAGTCACTTGTGATTTGTACTTTCTTCCACAAGAAACAACACTGCTAAATCCTTTTACTGGGGATTAATCTTTCTGTCTCTTACTTTTTGGGTTGCTGCCAATCAACTATTATTTATAAACCAAGCTCTTGGGTGATAATGGCAATCTCATAAGTTGCTACTCAGTTTTTGCCCTAACTTACTGTGTCAGCTGGCATAAATTCAAGCATGCATGGGTACCCATTTCTAGTTTGATCAGTACAGACTAATTTTATCCCTATCTTACTGCCCATACTGCAACATCAAACAAGCAACTGATGTAACTTCATTGGCCTGGTACAACTGTACAGATCAGAAATACAGGGCGGGAGTTAATCTGATCTCGTCTCCTGAGAGATTATTCAGAAATGCTATCTACCCTGCAGTGCCTAAAAACAGGAGTACTACTACTGAAATACCCTTCAGGAGAATGCACTCTTTGGAGAGATCGGGGCTCTGAATTGCAGAAATGAAGGTCAATCCTTTTGAAGATGCTAAACCTGAGCTTTAGCATTGTTTGTATGGAATGGCCTTTCTAACTTGTTCCTTTCTTTACCTGTGAAGCTATTGCAGTCTTTCTGATAAAATCTTCATACCGCAGTGCTCCAAAGAGAGATGCAGAAGCAAGGAGAGGGGGGATATGTATTATTTCACCTGTGGGTTGCACCGTGCTTCAGTTAATCTCTAGATATGACATGGATGGTTAATGTTGTGTTAATCACAAAGCAGTTCTGTTCAGATAAGCCTTGGTAATTTTGGATGTTTACCCAAAGAATACTGTGTAAGTCTTTTGAACATGCAAAACTTTCCAAAATAACAAGCTCTCTGTGGCATGTCAAGTATTGTAAGTCCTGCTGCAGGCTTAGTCAAATATCTTGAAATACATTCTCTTACAATTTTTCAACATTCCTATTTCTGATGTTATTCAAGAAATGCAAAACCACAAATGTGGGCGAGGACTGTGCTAAATAAATAAGCCTTGGAATATGTGTTAAAAGAAATCTCAAGTAAAAAAAAAATATTTCTGGATTCTGGGCGCACATTCAGGTTGCTTTTACTACTAAGTATGCAGTTTTACCCTCCCATAATGGACATGCAACACCAGTTAAAATCCTATCTCATTTAATTAAGGTACTCCACTACTGAAAAAGAATTAAAAAAAATACTGCCAAAGACTTGTTTGAGACCTATGGTTACCAATCGTGTGATGTCTAGATCTATTCTCTTAACTGTCCTCTGTGCTTAGTTTGTTCCCCAGCGTGCAATAAACAACTTGAAATTTACTGCTTTATTTTACTTTCACCATTAACTTCCTTATTGTCTAGAGATTGTTAATGTAGCTGCTGAATATATGTATTCCTTGACACACTATGCTCAAAGACTTTCTTTTGCCTGTCGCAAAGTGTGAGGCTGATCCTACAGATACTTCCTTTGAAGCATTGTTTATAATATTAATGAGTTAGGTCAAATAGGAAACTTATAGAACCCATAGAAAGCAAAAGATTTGCAGCTTTGTGTTGTCCTACAGGTTCAGAAAGAGATGTTAATTCATACATCTCTATTCTGTGTGGAGATGCCTGTCTGCCTAAACCCATTAACAGTGAGCCTCCTGTGGGGAGTCACAGAATCACAGAGGTCTTGGTTGAACAGCACATCTGGAAGTCACCTTGTCCAGCCTCCTCTTTGTAGCTGGAAGATTGCTAAAGTTGGAGACCAGATCAAGTCATGGCTTTGTCTAGATGGGTTTTGAAAATCTCCAATAACTGAGACACTGCAAGCTCTATGAGCAACAGTACTGCACTGTCCTCCCAGTGAGAAAGTTTTTCTTACTCTCCAGCCTGAACCTCTCAGGATGCTATTTGTGAATGTCATCCTTAGTTATATTGCCTGCCACTCTCAAAACTAGTTTTGGCTCTGTTGCCCTAATTTTCCCTTCAAGTAGTTCTACTGGATCATCCCTTCTTCAGATGACTAAATGAGCCCTGCTTTTCAACTGCTTCTCGCAGGCCATGTGCCCTGTGCCCTCATACTCTTGGCAACTGCACTGTCTCCAGGTTCTCCATATCTGTCCTCAACTCATCTCTCATCCCAAAAGTGAATCCTTATCAGTGCTGACTAGAGTGGCATAATAAATTCTCTCAATCTGCTGGACATGCTTCTCTTAACGTGGTCATTTATCTTATTTGTGACAAGAGTGCAAAGTTGTTTTATATTAATTTGGAATCCACTGTAACCTTGGGACTTTTTTGGCAGGGCTGATAATTGGCCCATTTGGTTTCCAGCCTTTATAAATGCCTGGGGTTGTTATTCCCCAAGTGCATACTATTTGCCCAGTCCTCAAATTTATCATAGAATCACAGAATATCTCAAGTCAGAAGGGACCCACAAGGATCATTGAGTCCAACTCCCTGCTTCTCGCAGGACTACCTAAAACTAAACCATATGACATATAGTGATGTCCAGATATTCCTTGAACTCTGACAGGCTTGGGGCTGTGACCACTTCCCTGGGCAGCCCGTTCCAGTGACCAACCACTGTCTCAGTGAAGAACCTTTTCCTAAAGTCTAACCTGAACTTCCCCTGGTGTAGCTTCATTCAGTTTCCTCATATTCTACTGCTGGTTACCAGAGAGAGCAGATCAGCACCTCCCTCTCTGCTGCTCCTCTTGAGAAAGTTGTAGATTGTGATGAGGTTCCCCTTCAGCCTTTTCTTCTCCAAGCTGAACAAACCAAATGAGCTCAGCTGCTCCTCGTAAGTCTTGCCCTTGAGACCTTTCACCATCTCAGTCATCCTCCTCTGAACACACTCTAATAGTTTGTCCTTCATATATTAGGGTGCAAAGTCCCATATATACGGCCAATTCTCTTGTCATGTCAGATACCTCTCCTAACCTAGTGTCCTAGAGGGTAATCCAGAATATTCACAGGCAAGTTTGTGCTCTGATTTATTCTCTTGAGAAACATTTCTCTATCCATTAACTATAGAGGGAACCAGGGAAGATTTATTCCCTAAACTAAGCTTGGCTTCTGGGGGTCTTCTCTGCCAAGACACAGTGTATGTTGGCTTTAGCTTTCAGAAATTAGGCCAGTGGGAGATATAGAGAGACTACAATAGTCTTGTCTTTTTACCCTGCTGTGTGGTGCCCGAGTCTGAATGGAACAAAAGGGTTTTTTTTCTCTGCTGTGATGTTCTGCTTTGTGTCTATTTCTGCCTTCCAAATATTGTTTCATCTTTAATGGTTATAGCACCCATTTAGCAGAGAACAGTCTTATGACTGAACCAGATCCGCAGACCGTTAGCCTCATTATGCAACCTTAACTTAATGTTCAGAGTGTCGGTACATTGATAATTGTTCAGCATAAAATGTTGGCTTGCCTTCATGCCTTTTTTCCTCTATTAAGGTTCCATTATTTGTAAATAGAGTAACTTCTGGCCAGTTAACCTATGTTGTGTTTTTCTTCTTAACCATCTTGTTAACATCATATTAACTACAGATACTCTTGATTTTTCTCAGATTTTCATCAGACCTCCCTCTTTAATATTTTAGACAATAAAATCCCAATGGATATATTTCTGTGCATATTCTTTCCTTTATTTTCTTGGCATATCTCAAGGGATATGTGTCTTCTGCTATTGACCTTGCCGATGTCACTTGGGTGTATTTAGCTTCTGCAGTGGTTTTCAACCTGGTGGTTTTTTTTTTGTTTTTTTTTTTTTTTTTTTTTTTTTTTTTTTTTTTTTAACCCCCTGCCCCACCCCTCCACCCAATTTATAGACTACTAAGAACCTTCTGGTAGAAATGCAGGTCCCTCTATGGTAACTCTGATGTCCTGCACCAGTAATGTGGTGGTTTGGTTTTTTGTCCCCCTTAATTGTTTTGGGTGGATCTCTTAAAAGTAGTTCATATAAAGATTTACAGGACCCAAGATGAAAACAGTTGTTTTGTTTTACATGACAGGAAAATGTAAAAGGAATATTCTTAAGCTGTTGCGTACAGTAGAGAAAGCAGTATATGCTAAATGGTGATAAGTATATGTGACATATTCTGGCTAGTGTTGCCTACGGGATTCACAGCAAAATGCCCATTTGACTTACTTTGTTCATTGAGTGATAAAGGTCTACTAAGCAAAACCTGTTTTTGAGAAACCACAAAAATCCTTCATTTTGATATGGCTCTTCAACTAAAATTTACAATGTGAAATCAACATGCCTCATTCTATCCTTTCTCCTACAAAGGGAATACATCCTATCTCAACCCAGATGAGGAATAGGTTAAAGGGAATGTATTTTAACAGGGGAAAAGATATAGTGCTACTGAGAAGGATAGCAACAAAAATGCAGTGGGCCAATGAGCGACTGGCTCGCTCTCAGCAGTAGCAATTTCTCTTTTCAGCCACTAACCATCCTGGATGCAGCCATATGAAAAGCCCACTGCTGAGGGGGAGTGAGTGTGACATTCTCTTCAGTGGGATTCAGAGCTAAATTAGTTCAGTCCTCCTCCCACACTTCTTCCTTCATGGATTGCTGTGGCTGTGTTAATGAGGCACTGGCCTCATACAGTATGTCTTTCTAGTGCCAAAGTTCAACCGAGGTTTGGTAAGGCTGTCTGCAAACATTTAGGTTTCTACAATTACAGGTTATATTTTTTTAAAAAGATTGCTTCATTCATTCTATAGTGCTTCATCCTTGTTTCTTACCTTTCTCTGTGGCCAGCATTAAAAATTATTTATATAAAAGAGATGCCTAGGCTTGCAATTTCATCGTCCTGTGACTTGGGTAAACTCACCAGTGGCTGGAACACGGTGGAAGACATCTCTGCTGGTACCAGTGGTAACTAGCTGACATGGATATGGTGGCTTGCTGTATTCACAGAAAGTGAATTTACAGATAATAACCCTGAAAGTTGCTTTGCATTATTTTGCCCTGTGAAATGTGGGGTGTGCATGAAAGGTGACCCAGACCAGCAGTTCACAAAGTGGTCTCTGGATTGGTGGTGGTCGGAGGGCTGGGCAGCACTCTGCTCTTCAGATAAAATAAGTAGCTGCTTCACGCTGCTTTGTAAAGGAGACCGCCTTTGGTTTTATCAGTGTTTTCTCTTTCAGCTCAGAGATCCTGATTTTGTTTGTCACTAGAGCTAGACAATAAGAAGGAAAGTGCAAAAAATGCATGCACGGGCAATCACGAAAAAACATGTCCACAAAAAGTTCTTGTTTCTAACTGCCATAAGCCGCAGGTTGGCTGGTGGTTGAAGAATGAATAATTGCATTCATTTTTAAATGACACACTTTAGAAGTGGTGTGGATATTCCCTTTTTTTAGTCTGTCACATGTCCTCATCCAGGAATGTGATTTAGTTCTCTTTAAACTTGGATGAGATTTTGAAATAAATAACTGCATGTTCTCAAGCATAAGTTCTTTACAATGTCCAGGCCCTAACTTTAAAAAGAAAAATTATTTCTATAATTATTTAATGCATTCAGTATTGCCATGTGCATTCAGCTGAGGTGCCTCATAGGAGACACACAAAAGTTGGAGCACATGTGACATGGGTCATGAAAACAATAGCTGAACTCTCACCTGTGTCACATCTCACCCCCAGCCCCGTGCCTTAGCTGTGATCCCATGCCCTGCCACAGAAAGAGGAGCGTGCACGAGGTATGGAGTAGAAATCAATGCTGGGTAAGCATGCTGGTGATTTAAGTGATGAAGCTGATAGAAAAGCAGAGAAGTGCACTGAAGGGAGCAATTTTTAAGTACTTAATTATAGAGTGCCTGAAGAAGGCTGGGTGCTTTCTGGAGTACAGATCAAGTGTTTTTTCCTCTGATAGGATTAGGCCACTTTGGCCACTTGTGTCAAATCCCTTCCAGACATGCTAGTGCTTTTGTTCCTCCCACTCCCTAGAGGACTGTAATTAAGAAGTTACTGCCTCCCAAGTGTGCAATTATGTTCTCTGAAACCCAATAACAAGCCCTTAGTCTGAAACATCCCCCTGCTTCCTACAGTAGCATTCTTGTGATAGGTAGGTCCCTTGTCATGCTTTGGTAAACTACAGAGGATGTTTTGTCCTCCAGACAATTTGGTAAATGTGAAGAGTCTTAGAGAGGAGATCAAGAAGAAGACATGAAGTAGATAAAATAAGTGCATAAGTATGCTTGATAAGTATTTGTTAAATAAAAGCTTATACAAAAGTCTGAGTATTTGTTGAGATTGCCAGAAATGAGCAATGACAGACTTCTGAGGACCACAAGTTTGTATTTTGCTGTTTGTTTTTCTTTTTTTTAACTAGTCTTAAAAAAAAATAGTAATTCTAAATAAAAGTTGTTGGAAGAAAACTTATCCAAAGGGTCAGAGTCTCTGCTGGCGCCAAAAAAAAAAAAAAAAAAAAAATTCAAAGTTACTACACCTTAAAACCCCTTGTTTAGATTAGCCAAACACTCAGTTAATGTCAATCCCACTTTTAAGCTTCTGTGAAGGCAAAATTGGTTTTGTAAAAACTGTGTGTGCAAGGCAGTAACGTGCTTGAAAACTGGTTTTGAGCGGTAATCTTTCCCACAATGCCAATGTTACTTTTACATCTGACAAATAATTATATTTTGCTTGTTTAAGACACTCCAGCAATAGAAATAAAACAATTCCTAGGCATAAGCTTTCCAATGCAGTCACAAAATTTGAGCTAAACCTTCCTTGTTGCCATGCATGCCTTCATGCTGTGCTCAGGGTGGGTATGGACATGGCTTTATTCCCTCCCTCACCGCATCAGCCTTTAGGCTTTCAAACATACTTTCTCCCTGCTTCTGTTGTTTATCCTAAGGATCTTAATGTCTTTGGTATTTCTTATTAGGCCTCATTTTCTAGCTCTTTGAATTTTTTCCTTGTTTGTTTCTGGGTGCTCTTCAATATGTCCCTGCCTCTCTCAAAGTGCGGTGCTCAAAAATGGACAGAGTGGCTTGGGTGATGCTTTGTTAGTGCTGAGCTTAGCAGGAGGATTTTATTCTTTTTGATGCTTCGTTATATTCCTGTTTTATGTATTAAGTATAATATTCCTTCATTACCATGGCATTGCTGATTCTTGTCCAGCATATCCCTTAGGTCCCTCTCTGCGGAGTTCCTGATAGAATCACAGAATCATTAAGGTTGGAAAAGACCTTAAGGATCATCACATCCAACCGTCAACCCACACCACCTAACTCACTAAACCATGTCCCTAAGCACCACATCTACACGTTTCTTGAACACCTGCAGGGATGGTGACTCCACCACTTCCCTGGGCAGCCTGTTCCAATGCCTTGATCACTCTTTCAGTGAAGAAATTTTTTCTAATATCCAGCCTAAACCTCCCCTGGTGCAACTTGAGGCCGTTTCCTCTTGTCCTATCATTTGTTACTTTAGAGAAGATAGCCCTGCATTATGCAGGTGGTTGTTCCTACCTAAATGTAGTGCACTGAAATTCACTAAGGACAAGGGCTATCCCTTTTTAAATGGACTATTTCTCTGGTTTGCCACAAATACTCTTGATTTAGGGCCTAGTTGTCAGAGCTGGGCCACAACCCAGAATGCATTTACCAGAGGAAAGCAACTGCCTGTGCTTCGACTGTTGTTCCAGAAGAGGACTTGAGGCTCAGCTGGGAGATATTAACACCATAGACCTTCAAGAAAAGTTTTAAAAACATAAAAGTAGGGATATTCTAAGGAAAACAGAAGGTGTATATTTTTAGTAGCAAAGTTTGTTACCTAATGTCTCTTTAAATAGTAATTTTTTGCAGTTCTACACGTCATGGCAAGTTTCAAATAAGTTGAGTGCAAATGGAACAGGATGGTTCCACACCAAGAATTAATGGTAATAGCTGGAGGAAGAAAACAAAAAGTAAACTGCACAATAATTTAAGGAATCACAATAATGAAACTTTGTTTGGCAGAGGTACCTAATAAATTGTGGCTTAGCTAATGAACATAAGGTGGCAAAGGTAATGCTAGAAACTATGCAATACAACCTTCATTACTTTATGTTCCAAAATTACTTTTGTAATCACTTCTGCTGTCTGCTGGCAACTTAGTCCTGGCTGGTGACATGTCTAAATTATGAAATCACTTATCAAAGTTAACATGGAAACTTGTAGAAGTACTGCAATTATGCCAGCTGTTTTGGGCAGGGAAAAGTGATATGTATATGATATTCTAGATTACTGTTTCTTCAAAATGTGTTCATATCCTGAACGTTATTCATGAAAAGCACTGGAACCAAAACATGAAAATAACAGCATTGTCTGGATTGTAGACAATTGCCTTCCAAATAAGGTTAACTTTGAAGTTAAACTGTAAACTTTTATTTGGTATCATGTCAGTTCTGTTACAACTATTAATTAGTGCTACAGGTATTTGAGAGGAATGGATGACTTTTCATTGCAGACACAGTAAGTATTTTATTTCTGAGTGTGCACATTTCTGAATAAAAGAGGGAGAACTGTGCTGTTTATGACAGTAGTCTGGCTATTCTTTAGTTAATTAAAAACACCTGGTCAAACTGGTGTCTGTAGTACTATACACTCAACAGAATACGGTATCTTTATGGTGCATCATGTTGTTTTTCATGGGGGTTTGCATTTCCTACTGAATATTTCTGTTAGTGTTGATAATGTCTCCGTTTTACTTGAATGCCCCTGTATGGATGAAAAGAATCTGGATTTGTGTAACAGAAAGTTAAAAAAAAATATCAAATTTAGGCAGATATTTTAAAGTGTTGTTGAATATATTGAAAAAATCTTCCTACACCTAAAATGACAAATGCTTGTATAGGACATATCATTGCTCTGCTGTCATAATGCAATATGTTGTATGACATTATTAACTCTCCAGGTTTGCTAGTGAAGAATGAAAAGAAAAATAGAATTGCTGCTTCATACCTTAGAGATGAATGTAATCATCATGAAATTAATTCAGGTGACAATGCCTAAAACTATCCACATATTTTCCACTGTAAGATGTGATTTTTGACTTCTTTTAGCTTTGCGAAATAAAGAATTTTCATGGTGATTTTGTGCTTCATTATGAATTGGAGTGGGATAAACTAAAATGGCTGGGTTGTTTCAGAGGAGGTGGTTAAGGAAAGATGTATGATTTTGCCATTATTGAAATCCTTACAGCGATTTGACTGCAAAAAGCTTCAAAACTTTGGAAGAAGGGAGATGGGAAATGACAGTGAGGGGGAAGACTCATGGTCACCCCACTGTAAAGATCCTGTTCTCCTGGAAAAGCGTTCTGAGCAGATGAGTGTGAAGAGAGACATTGATGGAGAGGAGACAGGTTGGAAGTGGCTGGTTGTTAGGGCTCACTCTCCAAAGCTGGGAAGCAATCTCTGTGGTCACCATCTCTGTTTTTGTTCTATCAGCTGACAGCTATGACACCTACTGACAAAATATGCACTCATGTCCTGCTAGTGGTCAGCCCAGAGACATTAGCAACTTAAAGTGCTTTCTTCTGGTCTGTTAGCTCAGTGAAAGAAGCTGGTGGTAACAATCAGGATATCAGGCCTGTGCATCAAGGTAATGATACATGATGGATGTTGCAGGGGCTCTCCTTTGTGTAGTATTTAAAAGGAAAAAGATTCTGAAAAATAACTGTGTTGAGAGAAGACAGCAGGTACAAGGTTGCTGGTGCAACCTTAAGATGGTGCTTGGGGTATAAATCAGAATTTGACTGAGAAGGAAGTGTCTGTGTGTCAGACTTCTGCCTGCTTTGTTACAGGATCAAAGACTATGCACTGAAAGAGAAAAGAAAATAAAGACTTCCGGACATTTGCCTCTGGTCCTAAAAATGAGGTTTAGCCCCCTTTCTGTCCTAATATCACTTCTGAACTCCCTGAAGTCAGTTATGTAAAGCTCTTCTCCCTCTGTGTAGTCTTCAGTGGTTAACTTGTGAGAGCCCCTGTCTGATTTGCAGAAGTGATAAGCTGCTTTGAAAAGCTGATATCTGTGAGGCATATTCTCTAAGTAAAAATAAAGTGCTGTGCACTGCTAAAACCTCTGGTAACTAAGGCTACGCTCTTCTTAAGCTGGGATCCTGCAATTATTAGATATCAGTGAGTGTCTTCTTTCTGTCTTCAAAATGAGAACAACACTGCAAGCCCCTGTGGGGTTGGGGCAGAGGCTTTCTCTGGGCTTTGGAAGAGGTTTTACAGTGGTGAACATCGCTGAAGAAAGACCATAAGGGAGTGAGAAATTGTAGGACGCAGCAAGGGGAAAAAAATATTAACTGAAAAAAATAAGAGGATCTGTCTGTTCACTGGATGTGGTCCTTCTGACCAACAACTGTATCAGGGTCCCTTGGGAAAAATACCAAAGCATAGTCCAGTGAAAGACTGTACAAAAAAGCCAGCATGTAAAGGAGCTGAATTCAAGTTGTATGACAGTTTTAAGCTCGTAGTTTTCTAATGTTTGCTTGTAAGTGAGCGATATATTGATTTGTTTATGGAGTTTTTATTGGGTCATTTTGGGCACGCAAAGTTTGCAGGGTCTTTTTTGTAAACTCTTAATGTACATGTATACATACAAAGCAAGAGACTACTTACCTTCCCAAAGCAGCCTAAAAACGTTGCTTGTTTAAATAGTGTATTTTTACAATGTGATCACTTTTTCAGGTACAGCAGCAAAACCTAATTATGCAAAAAGCTACTGTCCTAAGATTAGGGAGATTGTGATTCACAAGAAATATTTACGGTTTCAATTTATTTCCTTTGGAATCTGCACTTTGGGTGTTTACAGTTGTTTATTTTACATTTCTAGGCAACAGAAACCTACTTCACTCAGTCTCAGAGAATAAATTAAGTTGTTCTTCAGTGTGTCACTTTTAATCTGAAGATATTTTTAGTGACTTTGCATCTAGAAATATCAGCCTGATAATTTGTCTCAACTCCTGGAATACTATTTCTTACAGGTACACCTATTTAAGGAAATTTATGATTTAAATTGCAACTTCACTGTATCTAAAATGTGTTTCTTAAGAGTCTCCTTTTCTTATCATTTACATGTAAAAATATTAATGCCTAATTTTATTATATTACTGTTTTTTTAGGATCCAGGAAAAAACTAATTTGATTCAGAAAGAACACCTATTATTTTAGTTTAACTAACAGGCCACTATTTTTAAATTATATTGAAATATATCTGAGATAGTTAATTGTTCTATTTAATTCTGTCTTACCCACGGACCTGACGGACTGCTTGTTTGTCTTTGTCACTATTAGCTATAAGATGCAGGGGAGATGACTTCCTCTAAACCTTGTGTTGCGCCTCTAATACCTTTCCCAAATTCCAATCCCAATGCCCAGTGCATAAAAGGAGTCTCCATTGCTCTCCTATTTGTAGGAGACCTAGAAAAAGCTTTGGGAGATTGAGCAAAACCACGAGAGGAGATGCTTCATGAGGGACAACAGTTCATAACCTCTTTCCCCCCTTTCCCTTTTTGTCCTTAGGATTTGCTGCCCTTGCACTGTGACTATGTTGTCTTTTTGCCTCCTGTTTTACTCCAGAGCTCTGATCCTCTTGTTGTCAATATTGTGCATGCTCTAAAATTAGCTCCCTTATAGCACAAGCCAGTTTCTAACAGGGCAAACTCAGATGCCAAAGCCTGGAGAGTTTTATGCCTGAGATTGCTGCAAAATAATAGTAATGACACAAGGCAGCCCCAAGTCTGTCCCCCTCCAAGAGCAGCCTCTGTATGTTCAAATTCTTACACCTTCATGCCATAGTACACTCATGTAATACAAGTGACATGGTATAAGAGCATTAGTCTGGTAGGCTGGAACAGGGCTTTTCATGTGCTTAACTTTTACCCGAAAAAACATGTGATAAGAATAATAACTATGTCCTGGTGTCAGAAGGGCTGCTACTAGCTTGGGGAGGACATCAGAGGGCATTATAGGCTCAAACTAAAGGTTGCTCTTGCCCTGGGTCATGGCTCCAGCATTGTCAGTTTTTTTTTTTTAGTGGGCAAAGAGACTGACCCTGCAGATGCTAAGTCTGGCACCATTCACAGTGATGTTTGTGGCCTGGTATGTAGGAGTTCTGTGGGAAGCATGTTGCAGATCAGACCGTGGTTCAAACTTGCAGAACTTGTTGATTTCAGCTCTTGTGCCAGATTATGAAACTATGAGTAAAATGAGTTGCTATGATGAATTGTTCCTTCCTAGAGCATAATCTTATTCCAGCTATTGTCCTGTAAGCAATTGTTGGTATAGCTATGTTTATATCTGTTCTCAGCTCTGCCGAATAAAGGCATGCTAAATACTAAGGGGCAGAAAAGTGTCCCAAGTGTATGCGTATGGAAAAGTCCATGAATGAAGGATGTGCAGGTAGCACAGGGTCTATAATGTTTTCTTCTAACCTTTCAGGGACTTCCTGGCCATGCAGCAACTTTCCATGGATTTCTTTCCACAAATTTAGTTAGCTATTGCCAAATGATGCATTTGCTCCAGAGGATGCAATGTCTGAGCAGCATGCATACAAGACCATCTACGATGGCTGGTGTGGTGGACGAGTTTCTTTTGCAGGTGTGCCCCACAGAGACAATTTCAATGTAGCTACAGGTGCCTATTTTACAACTGTAATCTTTTCTTTTTCTAGATGAAGATTAAATTCTAGGTGTTTACTCTTTCTGTGCGGAAAATGATGTATACCCCTGTAAGAATATCTTAAACTGGATTGGGAATTCCTGCTTTCACTTGAGTGGCCTCCATGTTAATTTGCACATGAGTCTCTGCTGCAGTTTTTAACTGAGATACTACACTTCCTGTCCCTTTGGCTTCTTGCTGCTGAACATTGTCTTGCCATGCCTGCTCTTACACTCTCACTGATGCGTTTAGTTTTATAAAGGACTAACCACAGGGCAAACAAAGTCAAAACTGTCACTGCTCCAAATGAAAAACAGAATTTCAAATCCAGTGGAAGATTAGCTTTGTGACACTGTCCTTTGAAAAGTAACACCAACTGTTTTTCAGTAATAAAAATCATTTCTGTAACTGTAAGAAGTAAGAGAAAGATTATTAGAAAGATATTTATAAGAGCACACCTGAAATGTGCATGCATTTGGACTGAGATGTTTAAAGTGTGTTTCAAATTTATCTTAATTATGGCACTAAACTTGCAAGATGATGAAAAATAGTATTTCTCTTTAGTAGGAGTGGGTGGTGGGTTATCTATTAACATAAGTCACACAGTAACATTTAAAGTCTATTTATAAGTGAAAGACTAACAAGCAGATGAGTGAATATAGGTCAGAGAGGGGAATTAAAGAGAATGGTAATAACACCTCTGGCTGCATGGGCTGGTAAGACACCACTGATACTGGAGAAAGAGGATCAGAAAAATAACCTGGTGTCTAAGGAAACGGTGGATTTTTGCAGCAGCACAAAATACCAAACATTATGACTGTGCTTAACAGCACTGTGGACTCCCTGAGAAGCTTTGTGTTTCATCCCAGAGGCAGGCACAGTGGACTTGTTATTCAAATAACTACCACTTATCCTTGATAATGCTTTCAAGGCAGACCTGACTGCACTGTGAAAACCCCATCTGGTCAAGTCCTGTTTTAATATGCACAGACGATTGCTCACAAACCATTGTTTTGATAAACTGCAACTTAACTGGCAAGATTTAATGAAGACATCTGAGCCTTTGGAATAAACAGGATAGTCAGGGGTGTTGAACAAGTGGACTGCGTGACATGGCAGGGGCTTAAAAATTTCTGCACTGAGAAAAGTTGTCTTCCCAGCAGTGAACAGGGGCAGGATTACTTGAAAAACAAGCCACCAGATCGAAAGGCATCCACCTTATATATAATGCACATCACAGTTTTACATCATTCTCATTGCCGACAGCCACATTATGTAACTAGTTTTTGATTGTATCACCCTGGATATTGAAGTCTTGAAAATCCTGGGAAAAGGGCATGTTTTATGGTACTGTGAAATCATCACTTTCCTGTACACTGCTCTGCTGTTATATGAAGATTATTATATTCCCTGAAAATATGTAACGGGTTTAATCTGACATAAGAATTTTTTTTCCTGTACAAGCAAGTTGTCTGGCAAGCAGCAGGAAATAAACAGAATGTTTATTTTTAAATTATAGTGATTTAAAGTAATATTTGTATAAATGTGCACATACATGTAAGTAGTAGTATTATACATTAAAAAGACCTATTAAGGCTGATGTAGATGTCAATTTTAAATAAAATTCAGAAATAGTGAAGCCTAAAGGACAGCTTGGCATCATTCATAATGATAATTCATAATGATTCGTAATGATAATTCATAATGCTTACTGCAGGAGTTGGACTAGATGACTTCCATGGTCCCTTCCAACTCAAACTATTCTATGATTCTATTATAATAAACTAATATAAATTAAGAAATGTTTGTGCTGTAAACCTCATGTTAAAACCAATAATATGTTACTGTATTACCTCAGAAGATAATAAGGAGAGGGTGCATTATCTGTTTCAGTAATGCAAAGCTAATTTTAGCTATCAAAAGGTTGGAGTCAAAGACCTATGTAAGAATATCTTCCCTGAGTAAAATCTGAAGGGACATTTTAATTTGTTTCTGTTCCATTACTTCTGAAGAAGTTGTTTTGAAGAAAATAATGAATTCATGTAGGTGCTGATCTTCAGATCTGGTCCTAAACATTCTAAAGCTTTCTTAAGAAAGCTCTATTTTTGTTGTTTTTAAAATATAACCAAATAGGGGTGTTTTTCAGTGTTAAAATACCTGTGTGAAGGTAGTCCAAGCAAGAGTTTTCAAAATTCAAATTATCTCATATAAAATCCATATACTTCTGACAGACTTGTTTAAAATTTTAAATATGTATTTTATGAATAATTTTCAGGGCTGTAGCTGTATTGGCTGGTTCCGGATATTTATCACCAGGGAGGAGAATCCTAAACTTGGATAAAGTTTGCAAATTTTAACTTCCACTGCTAAAGTGGTTATTTGAAGGTAAGTAATTTAATTTAGAACTGTTTAGAGATGAAATGTGCAGGCAAAGTCATCTCCTCTAGTTTTTTCAGTCAATGTAATTCATATTCAGTTTATGAGGCCCAAAGTAACAAATTCATTCTTTAGCTGTGCAAGAGAAATTACAGAGAAATTCTACAGTGTTCGTGAGACACTGGCTATGAAGTTATTAAAACTGCAGCATTCATTGCTACAGGATGCTGAAGCAGTCAACAATAAAAATAGATTGAAAATGGGTCGTGGCAAATTTGTGGATAAAGATCCACCACTGCTATTGAACATGATGACTTTGCATCTAACCTCTATCACAGTAAGTTTTAAGCCATTTTGGAGTAGGACTATCCTGATATGACTGTGTTTAGAGGCTGTCACAAAGGTCTAACCCAGTACCAGTGTGTTTTTTGCACCTCACTGGAAAGAACCCATGTGATGTAGAGAATCTTTCTGTTGGTTCATAGTTGTGAAATATAAAGGACTTAACAGGGACAATGTTCTGTTTAGTGTTGTGGGATCCTTGTATTCAAACTGGAAATATTTTGCCAGATGGTTAACTGACTCAAAGAATGCTTCTAACCCCTGGAGAACCAGGCTGAAAAGTTTTCTTCTCTCTCATTGATTTGTTCTGCAACAAACGTATGGTGAAACGTGGGTTGGTGAAAGACTGAATCCAGCAGCATTGTCTTAATTATGGAAATAAAAAGCATAGGTGCGGTTGAGAACTGAAAAGTATCACCTGCATGTTGTAATCACACAACTGGGACAAAAGTAGCAGCTTCCTATTTAGCAATGGTTACTGTGCTGTGGTTAGCCAAAGGTCTCAGTCATTTCCATCCATCAGCATCATTTGTTTCACGTGCTTCTGCTTTAAGCTTTGCCTCTCTTCAGTTTAGAATAAGTGAGAGCTCTGCTGTACCAGAGCTCATACCACACTGAGGTATAAAAGCTGTCACTTAAGATGAGTCATTTTGCGTGAGCATCTCATGAGTGAAAAGATACAAGAGTCAGCAAGTTAGTCCGTCACTTCAAAGTACAAAAAGCCTCTAGTTAGTTTGATTTCCTTAGATTTTCTTCTATATGCCTTGGGTTTTCATAGCCAGAGTCTAAAATAAGTTCAAGAATGTAGATACTTCCCTATTTTCCACAAAATTATTACTTTCCCTTCTGCAAGATAAACAGCTAAGCTTTACCACTAGTTCTTCTACCACTGAAATATGTAAGATACCAAGAAATGTTCTTCCAATATTTTGCAGATCCGAAGGCTAATTTGTTTGGGCATGGCTATACTCCGCGCTTCTGCTGGAGGCTGTGCACCTTTGTATTTACAACACAAGTGACTGCAGTCCAGCCACCCAGAACAGGCAACAGCAGCAAGGTGCCAAACCCCAAAACACAAACTCTCCTTTGGCCTTGGCTGCCTCTTCTATAGGCTGCAAACAAAACACAGAGAGCACAGGGATCCTTCAAATCTATTCAAAGTTTTCAGTGATTTTTTTTTTTTCTGTGCTTTCTGATAGGGACAGAAGCTGATGAAGGTGCAAAGCTGCCATTCTTGACGGAAAAAATGCTATTCATATCTCCTGGTGATTGTCTTTCAAAATCTAGGCAGGATGGATCATACATGAGGACTACTGTTTGATTTTCTCCAGGGACAACTTGCTAACAAGCTGTCAAAGGACTTCACCCTTCCTCTGCATCCCACATATCTCTGGTCAATCTGTTGTTGTAATTGAAATAATCCTTTAGAACTACTAGAGTGGAAGGACAGGGAAAAGCTAGAAAGGTTGGAAAACAGGTATCACTCTGGGAACTGAAGTCCCACTCTGTTGGTCAGGGGACTGAAGCGAGGCAAAAAAGAGAAACCACTCAAACAGGGACAGGGATTTTTCATGTGCATTTTTAACCATGCTTATCATACCTGCAACCACTGAAGATTTCTGGTACTGCAGTTTAATGAAAGTGCAGGCTGAAACCATAGCTTGCTGTCAGCATGGTGTGTCTCTTTTTCAGGCTGAAGTGAGGTTGTTCGTAGTCATGCTGTTTTCAAAGGGGTTGAAGCCACACCACTTAACCAGCTTCAAATCATTATGTATGACCCAGGGACAACTGGGTACAGGAACATATGCATGCTATGTATAGGATAAAACAGTTCCTTGTGGAAATATTTTTTTAGGGATGTAAGTTTACAACTGAAGGTGCATTTGATGGAAGACAGATGTAAACTATTAAATCCCTACACATGAGGACTTCAATTGCCTGACACAACTTCAGTTTCTGAAGGATTTTAGTTAAACTGCTACAATTTGTCTAGCTAAGCAGGACCACAGTTATTTTCAAACTCATTTTTTCCCAAGCCTTCATTTTGCCTGTTTATACTGAAAGCTCTTTAGAGAAAGGACCATTTACTACTGTATGTTTGTTCAGTACAAGATGGGTTTCTAGGCACGACTGCAATAACACAATTATGAACAAATAACCACTCCACTATCTATATAATGTAGTAGATGGACCTTCATATTCATGCTTTTATACCTCAGATACAGTCATAGTTTATGCAGCACAGCAATTAATTAAACTACTTGTTACAATCAGTGAGTTACAGGGACATGCTGAGAGTCTGATCCTATGTATGACATCTGTAGGCTCCAAGTAATTCAAGTGTTTTATCCTTTGGAAACATAGATTGCAAGTGTCAAAAGTTGGGCCTTATGTTTGTGTCTTAAAAGCAGCAAGGGAGAAAGACAAAACCACAGTCCAGAAACAGTAACGTCTGTTTGTGGGCAAGAACAGTGAAGCTGTCAATCTTGCCCTTCTTTTTATGAGTCAGTTCAAAAATCCATCTTCCTGAGCAGCATCTTGGTATCTGGCCATCAACATTGTTGCCAAATGGTCAGTTTGTGTTATTTCAAATACCTGCCTGACTTCACACCAGGTTTCTGAGATGCTTCCTTATTTTATGTAATGAATCAGTGCAATAACTGCTAGTTACTGAACCCTAGAGTAGAATAATTTTATGGAGACAGGGACCAAAATGACTGAAGACATGAAGTTCAAATATGGGTTTCATGTCCCCTCCTGGTCAAACATAGCATTTGTGTATCTTACAGTTGCCTTTTTGTAAGTTACAATAACAAAATGTAGACTTGATGATGCAAGTTGTCTTAATATAATTATATTTTAAGCAGACAATTTCTGATTTTGAGTTTTTTCTCTCCTGCTGACAGTGTTTTAGATATAGTTAAAGGGATGTGTGTGTTTGTCCAGCTTAGAGGTATATATATCTTTAATTTTAAAACTAGTCCTTGTCCAAAGTGAAGCAGATACTATAGTCATTCATAACTGGCCTCAGAGAACTGGACATTTGGTTGCCCAGTCAAGTAAATAGCAACAGGTACAGAATTAAATCTGCATTTCTGTATTGGTGCAGGGATAGGCAGAGATGTCATTAAGACAGTCTGAAAATTTCCATTCCAAACCCCTTTCTTCAGGGCTGTTTTCTCTTCTGTTCTCTACTCTCTATGCTAACCTTAACCAGCTGGTTGACTTGTTATTTTTTTTGAGAATAGGAAAATAAGGAAAAAACATTTCCAGGAAATATATGTTAGAAAATTTTCCAGGAGCCATTTTTCCAGAGGCAGACATAGAAAAGTTAAGTCATTTTGCCAATGTGAAACATCTGTGAATATTTTTCTTGACTGAAAAATTCTGTCAGACTTTTATGACCTTGACATTTGACATGGGATGACCTTGTTGGTGAAGCACAGCCTCGGCATCTTTGTGAAAGCTCAATTAAATTTGAGTTACTGAAAAAAAAAGAATCACAATATGTACAGCCTTAGTACAGACTTTACAGGTTTTTTTTTGACGACAAAATTCTGCAAAGAATACCAGTACTAAGTTCTTGTTTACTCATAGGAAAAATACAAGGCAGTGTATTTTTATCCCATTTTCAGGCCATCGTCGGTCTCTTAGGTGATCTATCATCTCCAGCATGTCAGCAGTATGACTCTGAAGTATCTTGCTTTGTCAAAAAACTCTTTATTATCAGATTAATCTTTGCAAGCTCCTCTGGGTTACAGTCATATCGAGAAATCCTGTACTTAGAATAAGTAATATTTTCAATTGACTGCCTTGCATTTTTCCTGTGTAGAGACATTGATCTTTCTTTCAAAGGATCTGAACCAAGGATCTGTAAGATCCCAGGGGAGAAATTTCTAATGATAAGCTCAGTTAAAACCCATCGCAGTCATATAGGACAACACTTATAAACAAACTTTGATTTTTATGGGTTATAGCCCTTAGCTGTTATGAGAAACAGAGTTTACAACAACAGAGACCTTTTTAAAATCTCTGCAGCAACGACTCTTAATGCATGCAACAGCTGTCACCCAGAAGAACCCATGGAAATTCCTACTTACCAAAGTAAGTTTTACTGATTTTTCTTGAACAGATCATGGTACCTGTTCCCCTGCACTGGGGAGACTGCAAAAGGTATTTGAATGTATTGATTTGCTCTATGTATTTAAACTTCTTTTTTCCTCTTTTTTCTTTACTTTTTCTTCACCATGTTTCTAGTGGAAGAACTCCATTCTTCCTGGAGTTACCCACTCCTAATAAATGAGAAAGTTTCATGGGCCTGTTTATATAAAGGAAAATGAACTCCGGTTTTCTAAATTTTCTAGCTACTGCCAGTGGGATTAATCTCACCTGCTTTTAGGTGTCTGCCTCAGGTAAAAGCAACACGATGCTTTTATCTGTGATAGACAGGTACCCTTTAGCACCTTGGGTACTCTTTGTGGGCAGAGGAGTGCAGTAAGTACTAGGGTGAGATCGTGCTGGCCTATTTAGACCAGATGACTCGCACCTTATGGGTGGCTATTTCTTTCCATTACTGCAAAAGGAAGCCTGGAGTGATTGGTTCAGGTACAGATGTCTGTCTTTGGTCAGCTGAATCCTACCCTAAATTTGCAGGTATTGAGTGTTTGAGCTTTGACAAAGAACAATACAGGATGTATGACAATTTTCTGCTGGGAAATTTGTAAATGTTATTGA